>NW_026705114.1:0-50001 GCF_029867415.1 Vicia villosa | reverse complement strand
CCGCCAACTTCTCCTTCATCACTGCGCTTTCCACTGCGCCGATTCTCTTCACGGCCTTCGCCGGCGGCATCTCTCTCGTCGCTTTTCTCTTCTTCTATGGTGCTACTAGGTAAAATATCAAAGTCCCCTCAAATGAACGATTCATCTCAATCGCAATCGCAATCGCAAAAACCCTAGCTCAATCCTTCACTCTCTCACTCAGGCATAGATGATTTTGTTTT
This sequence comes from Vicia villosa, assembly GCF_029867415.1. Taxonomy (NCBI): domain Eukaryota; kingdom Viridiplantae; phylum Streptophyta; class Magnoliopsida; order Fabales; family Fabaceae; genus Vicia; species Vicia villosa. The sequence continues at coordinate 49,780 of NW_026705114.1, read as the reverse complement.
CGATTTCGATTCCGATTTCGTTACACTAGAAAAGGTACAAAAAAAAAGTGCTTATACAAGGAATTTATAGATGAATCCCCTTAAACGAAGTAACAATTCATCTTCGTCTTCGAATAACTCCTCTCCTTCATCATCATCGTCCTCATCATGGATCCATTTGCGTTCGGTTCTATTTGTTGTTACTTCTTCTTCACCAGCTTCTTGTTCATCCTCTGATCGGTGAGTTCTTCTTCTCCCTCCTTTTGCTCTCACTTGATTTTACTTTCTCATTTTTTTTCTGTTCTAAGATTTATATTATCCTGTTCTGTTTATTTCGTGCCAGATCTCTAATTTTGGATTTCACCGATCCTGCTATTAGTGTAAGCTAGGTTGATCAGAATAAATGTTTTTGCCATTTATGTGCTTTGTGCTTTCTAATTTGGCTCTATCTATTCGTTTTCATTTTAGTCTGCGTGTGTAGAGTGATTGATTTTTGAAATTGCAATGCTTTTTATGAATGAAAAAAACAAAACAATTTTTTGATTTTGTGTGAAAGGAACAGGAAGGCTGAAAAGGACGAGATAGGTAGAGGGAGACAGATCTCTATTTTGGTTTATGTAAGGCGATTTCTGTCTTTTTGTGTGTAGGAGAGGAGGTTTCTTCAATCTCAAGTTCCTTTCCTCTTGTTTTGGAATTTTTATCCTCGGATTCCTATATCTCTTGAGTCATGTCAAATCAACTTATCCATAAATCACCATGGTTATGGAAAATGTAACTTGATTGTGATCTTTATTGAATGCCAAAACCCTTTTTCTAGCTTAGTATTTTGTGTAGATCTTCGTAAGCAAGATGGAAGATCTATGCTTGAAGCATATTTAAGTGAGTATGCTCATTTTGAGACTGAGGAATTTTTTTTTTCTGGACTTAATCCAATCTCTGGCATCTAACTTGATTTAAGGAAATACACTTATCATACGTGCGGTATGTTAAATAACACGCCGTATCAAGCGTTACAATTCTTTAGGCTGTAATAATCTAGATGTTTTCTGGAGGCTTATCCGAGCTATGTTGATGTGTCTCAAGTTTTCAACAATTTCTGTATACTTCACATCTTTTTCCTTTAAGTTACATCACATAAGTTTTTACTTGGAATAGTTTGGTTCATCCCTCATTGATAAGTTAATTCTGTTTCCATAAGCTTTTTCAAATACTATGTCAAATTCTTATCTATGCCGATTTATAAGCCAATTCAAACGCACCTGTAGTTTGTTTCCATATGTTCATATATAGCGTCATATTACAATATTGTCTATGTTACCGGAGGACTTGAATGCATTTAATCCTTTTAACGTTATGGAAAAAAGATAGTTTGACATTAAAACATATTTCTCTGGAATCCATGAATGTAATGAAATGATAAATGTGTGAAATCTGTCACAGAATGGTAATGCACATGGGTTTCTAAATACTAAATATGTGTATGTTTGACCATTTTTTCCATTGGGAGTGAAGAAAGTCACGTTTTGCTTGGGCAAGTATATCAATTCCACCAAAGCATTATTATATGCTTTTAAAATGTAATATTATATTTTCTGTGTACTTTTTAAGTCGACTAAATGTCATAAATGATTGTTTTCTGCCTATTCTATGTTCTAAAACATATTTACATTAGAGCAGTAATAATGAGTAATTATCTGTAACAATTTCAGAGGTCGTCTTAAATCACCATGGTCACGCCGGAAGAGAAAACGCGTCCTTTCTCCTCAACAATGGAAAAACTTGTTTACCCATGACGGGAAAATTCGCGATGGTGGACTTAAGTTCCTGAAAAGAGTTCGTAGCGGAGTGAGTTTTCTAATTTATCTGTTTAAACTTCAATTTTGTGTTTTTGGTGGTTCCTTTTGATATTTATTATGTTATGAATGTCTGATGCAGGGTGTTGATCCTAGTATAAGAGCTGAAGTTTGGCCTTTCCTACTTGGAGTGTAAGCATTCGATCATGGTTCACTTCTAAATGGTGTTTATTTATTTTGGTGCATACATGAAATCTAAGAAGCATGAATTTTTAAACAAACACATTGTCTAAAGATGGCATACACATGAAGCAAAACTTTAAGCTTCCCATGAATATTTGAACTTTAAATACTCTTTTTTTTTTTTTTGTAATTCAAAGTGTCTGTTATTCATGATTCGTGTGGAATGAACTGGATTATTTTTAATATCTCTATTTTTTTCTTCATGTTATACATCCAGATGGATATTGATTACCTACCTTGTCATTTATTATATTTTATGTGTTATTTGAATTTATTCCCCGTTTTCCCTTGTTATTTTCATTCATCTAGACAAACTTTTATATGGCTACTGATTACTCTTTCATTTAAACAGGTATGACTTGGACACTACCAAAGAAAAAAGAGATGCTATACGAACTCAAAATAGGTAAGCATACAAGTTTATATGCAACCCATGCTCGATTCATCATTTTTTGCCAGTCTCTAAGACTTCATTTGTTTGCTCTTCACCTTTTCCTTTTGTTCACTTTAACATACTGTTATTTTTATTCTAAATCTTTAAACACAGAAAGAAGTATGAGAAACTCCGTAGACAATGCCGGCAGTTGTTAAATTCCAATAGTGGGAGCTTTAAGTTCTTTGAAATAGGTGAAATCAGCTATGACGGAGATGGTGTGAGTCTTGTTCAAGATTCTGGTTCTCCTAGTTCTGAAGATGCAGCAAGTGCCAGAGAATCCCTTTCCAGTGGGGAGCAGAGTCCAGATTTTGAATATTCAGATGATCCATCCGTTTCCCTGTTGGAAGGAGATGATGTTCCCAACAGCAGCTATGCTGATGCCTCTGCCCTCGATTCAGATTCCACTGACTCAGATTCCTCAGAAAGTCCTGGAGTAACTCAAACATTTCCTTCTGATGATGCCCTGGCAGAGAACAACGCCGAGACAACTTCCAAGGAAAATTCTTCTCCCTCACAAATGAACGGCACTTCAAAACTACGAAGTAGTGAAGACTTTGCCACCTGGCAACGGATCATCCGACTTGATGCAGTACGTGCCAATGCAGAATGGATGCCATTCTCTCCCTCCCAAGCTGTTGTACATGAAAGCAGAGCACATCGATCTGCTGAGGCAGTTGGTTTAAAGGATTATGGTCACCTAGATGCTGGCAGAATCTTCCATGCTGCTCGATTGGTTGCTATTCTTGAAGCATATGCACTATTCGACCCTGAAATTGGCTACTGCCAGGGTATGAGCGATCTGTTATCTCCTATAATTAGTGTTATATCAGAAGATCACGAGGCATTCTGGTGTTTTGTTGGATTTATGAAGAAAGCTAGGCAGAATTTCAGGCTTGATGAGGTGGGTATTAGAAGGCAACTTGATATAGTTGCAAAAATAATCAAGTTTAAGGATTCCCACCTGTTTAAGCACTTGCAAAAGCTCCAGGCCGAGGATTGCTTTTTTGTGTATAGGATGGTGGTGGTATTGTTTAGAAGGGAGTTGACATTTGAACAAACTCTTTGTCTTTGGGAAGTAATGTGGGCAGATCAAGCTGCCATCAGATCTGGTATTGGGAAATCTGCCTGGAACAGAATTAGGCAGCGTGCTCCGCCAACAGATGACTTGTTGCTTTTTGCAATAGCGGCCTCAGTGTTACAGAGAAGGAAATTAATTCTTGAGAAGTATAGCAGCATGGACGAGATTATTAAGGAATGCAATGGCATGGCAGGACACCTTGATGTTTGGAAACTCCTGGATGATGCCCATAACTTGGTGGTCACCCTTCATGATAAAATGAAAATAGAGGCATCGTTCCAATGACTGCAGTGGATACATAAACTACTTTATTATATTGTCTTCGAAAGATCTTTAGTTCAGGCTGCTGGATATCTCCTCTTGCGCCTACAATAAGCACCGCAAATGCTGGGTTTATTAAAATGAATCTTGCTGCTTGCTGAAACTTTCCACTGCTTATTTACAATCTTTAGTTTCAATAGTGCTGGCAAATGTGGGAAAATGAAGTTGGTTAGATTTACATGTTATGTTTATTATTTCTTTTTTTTTTCATCTCTTTTGGTCTCCACCATTTTCTTCCTTTTGATTTCAATTCTGATTTGAGACACGCTTCGGAGCACCTTTACCTAAAGTAGGTAGGTAGGTGCGTGTAACCTATAGTAGAAGAGACTGAGATTTACTCGACATCTAAGAGTGTTGTCCTTTTTGACTGAATCTGAACTCTTGAATTTTTAGATGCTGACTGAGTAGGTACATAGAGTTTAGTTGATATAACAGGATTATTTAATTGATCTAGGTTGCAAACTAACGACCGCATACTTTTGAAGTGTTTAACATCAACGAAAGATCAAAGTTTGTGAACTTAATGTATGTACATCCGCCCCTAAACTTAAATAGAGGAGTTTAATTGATATGCATTAGTATTACTAGAGCTGTCAAATGGGTCGGCTCGGGGGCTAAAACATATAAAGAGGTTGAAGTGGGTGGGTCCGATTACTTCATGGGCTGCCAAAAATGAGTCGTAGAGGTTGAAGTGGGTGGGTCCGATTACTTCATGGGCTGCCAAAAATGAGTCGTAGAGGTTGAAGTGGGTGGGTCCGATTACTTCATGGGCTGCCAAAAATGAGTACGACTCAGTTATAAATTTATAAAAATGATGTAATGGATAAAAGCTACATAATATAAATAGAAAGTAATGATAAACTTAATAACTTAATTAAGTGATATTTAAAATATTAATCAAATCAACATTCATATATTCGAATCCCATTAAGATTTTTATGTAAAAGTAAAGAGAAGCTGAATATTATCTCTAAAATTTATTAAAATATATCTTTATCTCACAAGTATTTCTTTAACCATATTATCTTAAAACATATATTTATTCTCTTTATTTTTTCTTTTTCAATTGAAATACTCTTATGCAATTATACCTTAACTCAATATTTTTTTTTTCAAAATTAACTAAAACTATTTTAAAATTTTATTTTTAATGGGCCAGCTCGAAAATCCGTTTGGCCAGTCCGGCCCATGAAAAAGATAAGTCCGGTGGACCGACCCAAAAAGATAGGGTTGTGTTTTTTAAAAGTTTTCTATGTCCCGGCCCACGATAAAATATAGGGCTCATGGGCCGAGTCCATTTTGACAGCTCTAATCATTACATCATAAATATTCAATTCTATTATTTTTTTAAAAATTTAAATAAAAATCAAATATTTTATACTTATCATAAAGTTTTTTTTTAATAATTAAATTCTAAGTAGATTATCAAATTTGCATTCACATGGTAAAATGTAAATTATCAAAAGCAATCAAATTGATTTTAAATATGAAATCTGATAACTTTGATTTGAGAAATGTTTCAAGCTGAAAAATTCAGATGAAGTCGTACAAGTTTGTCTTTCCCTCCCAGTATCAAAATTCGTCTATTTTTTCTTTAGCCACCTCCCTATGGGGGTGACCCCCAGCGAAAAACTAAAACTACCCCTGCTTCGGAAATGAACTTCCGAAGCGCTTTTTTTTTTGAATTTTTTTTGTCTTCGGAAATGAACTTCCGAAGATGTCAAAACCGTTAATATTTTCGGAAGTTCATTTCCGAAAATATTTCTGCATATACAAATTTCCCTCCTTCACTATTTCATCATTTTTCTCCAACACTTTTCCAAACCCTCTACAAAACCCAATCAATCTCCATCCATTTTTCGTCCTAAAATCAAGTTTCAAACCGTTGATCACGTTAAAGGGAGCATAGAAAGCTATAATTTCAGGTAAACATCACTTATTTCATTCCCTATTTCACTACATTGATTCAACAAAATTCTGCTGAACACTGATATAATTCGGAAGTTCATTTCCGAAATATGTTACCTAACATATTTCGGAAATGAACTTCCGAAAATAGGCCTGGCAGTAAAAAAAAACAGTTTTGGCCAACTTTTGATAATTTATTCATTTGTTAGGTATGGTGCATCCGGACAACATTGTGCAAGACGATGGAGTATTAGTTCCAGAAATTGTCAACGATAATAACGATCCGGTTATTGACGTTACTCCTATGATCAATGCGGTCGATGTTCAACAACATTTTACAATTGATCGGAGCTTCGGCGATCGCGAACAATTGCTTGATTGGGTTCGGAAGTAAGCTAACAAAAATGGATTTGCAATTGTTATTTTAAGGTCGGACAACGGAAATAGTAGGCGGAAAGCTTTCGTTGTTTTGAATTGCGAACGGGGTGGTAGTTATGTACAATCAAACCGGGTGCTAAAACACGAGGACACGGGGTCGAGAAAGTGCGGGTGTCCCTTTAAGTTGCGTGCCACTCGGAGGGTTGATGATTTGTGGCGGCTAACCGTAATTTGTGGAATGCATAATCAAAATGTTGACTCATCCCCACCTACCTGTGATCAACAATATGTAACTTTAATTATATGTAATATTATCGTTGTAATCTTCACCCGATTAAATAAAGCGAATTGTTGTTGTTTTTCATTTTCTTCTGTCAAGACATATTTTCGGAAGTTCATTTCCGAATTCCCCAAGGGGGGTGCGTCCGGAGATGAACTTCCGAAACACCACATTTTCTGAAAAAGTAACTTTATTTCGGAGATGCATCTCCGAAATCAATATTTTATATTAAAAAAAACACGTTTTCGGAGATGCATTTCCGAAAACACCTTTTTTAAGAAAAAAAGTACAGTTTCGGAAATGAACTTCCGAAACAAGGGGTATTGTGGTAAATTCACCAGGGGTGGGCAAGAAGGTTGGGAGGTGGGTGAAGAAATTTTCCAATTCGTCTAAATTTTGGATCAATTCAAAATGCAGCGTTTCTTAAATATAATGCTATTTATAATGAGATTTCTACTGAATAAAGTTTATTAGTATTCAAAATTCTACAAATTTAAAAAAATTACTCGGCAAGATGGATTTTGAATGATTAGGTAGGGGTGAGAGCAGGCTCGCTCTCGTAGGAGTTAGGTATTGTCAAATTTAAGTAGGTATTGTCAAATTTAAGTCTGGTTAGCTAAAAATAAGGGATTATTTTTCTCACTCTAAGTAGTGGAGAAGCATCGTATGAACAATTTAAAAGTATTTCTATGAATTTAAAGATGTATTTTCAAACGCATCTATTTCACAATGAATACATGTGTAAATGAGCCATCACATTTCTCTTTTTGTCAGCCCATCGCACTTTTGTTTTTGTCAAAAATTAATTTGGAGGTGCACTTTCATATTCACCATATATGCACCATGTAACACCTTAAAACCCCAAAATATTTATGATAATTTCTTCACCCACCTCCCAACCTTCTTGCCCACCCCTGGTGAATTTACTACAATACCCCTTGTTTCGGAAGTTCATTTTCGAAACTGTATTTTTTTTCTTAAAAAAGGTGTTTTCGGAAATGCATCTCCGAAAACGTGTTTTTTTTAATATAAAATATTGATTTCGGAGATGCATCTCCGAAATAAAGTTACTTTTTCAGAAAATGTGGTGTTTCGGAAGTTCATCTCCGAACGCACCCCCCTTGGGGAATTCGGAAATGAACTTCCGAAAATATGCCTGGACAGAAGAAAATGAAAAACAACAACAATTCGCTTTATTTAATCGAGTGAAGATTACAACGATAATATTACATATAATTAAAGTTACATATTGTTGATCACAGGTAGGTGGGGATGAGTTAACATTTTGATAACATCGTCCGCCGATCTTTGAAGTTTCGCGTCCAACTCGATCGGGCCTTTCGAAGAAAATCGGTCGAACGTTGTCCACAAAACCGCCAAATCTTCGTCGTTCTTGATCTCAAAAGGTGTGAACTTAATGCCTCCCTCGTCGTTAAGCGATGGCGAGCGGTACTCGAGCTTGACAACCTTTCGATTCTCGGGATAGTGCAAAAGCGTGTTGAGCGACGGTATCAACTCCGCAAAAGGCGTGTCGCGCGAGAAGCGAAATTGGAACGGCATCGGGTAGCCGGTTTCAAAGTAGACGAATGCTAGGTGGGGGTAGGTTTGTGTCATTTGTGTTTTGTGGTGTGGAGAGGATGAAGAAGAGTGTGTATTTATAGACTTATTGGAGCATTGATGGCCTAACAAACCTTATCCTGCCTCAGGGGACATTTCAAAAATGAACTTCCGAAAATAGGAGGCAGACTAGCATATTTCGGAAGTTCATTTCCGAATTATGCAGAAACAGACATAAATTTTGCATTTTGTTGATTGCTTAGTGTGTTGTCTAAATTGAACATATGGAATTGACATTAACCATAAATTAGCCAAGCAAGTCATAAAACATAATTATATTATAAATGTATTGAATCGGTCCGATTTTACATGATAAACAACAATACATACAAAAAACGATCCGGAACAAACTAAAATTCACCGAACCAATCGGTGGATCCTAAGTCCAAAATAGGCTCATTCTTCGACCGCTCTCTATTTTGCTCGCGCTCTTGGCTCATCATTTCTTCAAACTCCGCCATTCTTGAAACAAAAGGATCCGGCCAAGTCTCCGCCTCATTTGAACGATGTGCGGTCCATTGACAACAAGTAGCCGGCCTAACAAATGAATAAATTATCAAAAGTTGGCCAAAACTGTTTTTTTTTACTGCCAGGCCTATTTTCGGAAGTTCATTTCCGAAATATGTTAGGTAACATATTTCGGAAATGAACTTCCGAATTATATCAGTGTTCAGCAGAATTTTGTTGAATCAATGTAGTGAAATAGGGAATGAAATAAGTGATGTTTACCTGAAATTGTAGCTTCTATGCTCCCTTTAACGTGATCAACGGTTTGAAACTTGATTTTAGGACGAAAAATGGATGGAGATTGATTGGGTTATGGAGAGGGTTTGGAAAAGTGTTGGAGAAAAATGATGAAATAGTGAAGGAGGGAAATTTGTATATGCAGAAATATTTTCGGAAATGAACTTCCGAAAATATTAACGGTTTTGACATTTTCGGAGGTTCATTTCCGAAGACAAAAAAAATTCAAAAAAAAAGCGCTTCGGAAGTTCATTTCCGAAGCAGGGGTAGTTTTGGTTTTTCGCTGGGGGTGACCCCCATAGGGAGGTGGCTAAAGAAAAATTCATATTTATTTATAAAAGATACACAATTAATTCTCTAAAAGGTGTTACACATTCTCAACAACAAACTCTTAAAAATAAAACATAAGACAACAACAAAACTCAACAATAAATATACTTTAAATTGTCTTAATACAATAAAGTACTTGATTAATTAAATAATGAGTAATGCTAACATGTGCCTTAAGGGCTCAATATAAAAAAAAATCTTAGAAATTGTGCATTATTTTAATTAAAAGTTGATAATTAATATATTTATTACGTTTTTCAATACAAATATTTTATTTTTAGATTTCTTAACATGTGCCATTGGGGCACATGTTAGCTTTATCCTTAAATAATTTAATTATGAACTCAAAAACAACGATAAAACGTCCCAAATTTAGTGTTACAGTTCAGAGCACCAACAGAAACTAAATAACGTGAAAAGCAATAAATAAATGAATAGGCTCAATGTCATCCTCCAACTCAATCAGTGGATACCCCTCTATTTAATTATATGTACTCCAAGAGAGTACATACACCACAGACAAAACAAATAGGGGTGAGAATCTGCTCAAAATATATTAGTGGTGCAAAAGATAGTAAGGGTAGCATATTAAATCCAGTGATCAAACACATAACTTATACACAATGACAATAATCAATTCACAATACTAATATAGATGTATGTGACCAACACTTTGACTCCAATGTATGCGGTACTATTTGTGGACATCAAAGTTGTATTATTAATTTCTTCCATTTATTACTGGTTCCCCTTCAAACCTAGAAATGTCAATTTGTATCTGCTAACGGGGATCTCCGTGGAGATTATCTGTTTGGAGCTCCAAAGTTGGATATTTTTTCCTCCGTGGGGATGAAGATGGAGGGAAAAGTTTCTCTGGTGTCACTTTGGGGCGGGGATTGGAAAGGTATCCCCCGCTCCGTGGATTCCCCGACCCGAACATATTATTTATATTTTATATATTATTTAATATATAATCATATAATTTTACATGATTGTTATGTATTAGAAAATGAAGAGTCATTAGTGGATGAATCATTTTTGTTTTGTTTTATTGTATAATGTAATGTATTGTTTAAAAAAAAATATAATAATGTATTATATAATGTATAATGTATCTATTTTTGTTCCACACTCACGCATAATCAATCACTTGTGCTAGACAACTGTGGTAATGTAGCAGTAAATTAACGCAAGATTTTTCTTAGAATAGATGGACATACATACTTGATGGAGATTATTATTGTGTTTTTGGTTATGTATTGTCGCATTACATCATGGTTGTACAAGGGCATGCATTGTAGCAACACGTTCGGTTGAATATTTATTTTTTTACAGAAAAAAATTAGAAACAGAAAGTGCTTTTGCTTTTTTTTTTGTTTTTCTAAAAAAAAAGAAGAAAAATAATGAAATAATATACAATTTTGATCAAATAGTAAAGGTTTTTTTTTTTTAAATTTTGATATCCGTGGATCTCTGTGGGGATGGGGATGAGAGGAAATATTTCCCCGTCGCGGGGAATGGGGATGGGGACGAGGGAAGAATATGGGGGTGAGGAGCGGGGAGGCATCCCGAACATTCCCTGCCCCGTTGACATTCCTATTCAAACCCGGTTCTCCTTCGAACCCAAACTCATCACTGACCCCCTATTCTAAATCAACGACTTATCATTTCTAACATCAGCACACATGATGCATGACATACAACAAAAGCAAACAGGTGCCACAATCACCATTGATTCTTCTTCAAACAGTAAACATCTCACATTATAAGGTCACCATCTCGACATGACAAGTATGATATGTAAGTATAACTCATCAATATAAAATCATACAAGTATTCATCATCAGATACTCTTACCTCCATGCAATATTCACACAAATAATTAAACACAACAAAATAACAACCAAAAGTCGTTGGAATAAAAAACAACCAACACTGTCACCGCTCACTAAGCGACCATGCAACTCGCTAGGCGAGCTCTCGCTAAGCGCAACCATAGCTCGCTAGGTGAGAGTCCAAAACCAGAAACATACACTCACACTGATAATCTCGCCGAGCGAGACCCTTCTTCGCTAAGCGAGGGCAGAACTGCAAGATCAAAAATGCGATTTTTCATCATTAAAGTTCTTCCAAAGCTCTGATTTCAACCCCAAACCACCCAAATCACACAGACATCAACATGTATACTTTAAACTATGTGTATTACATCAATTACTCACAGATTAGTCCCTAAGTTCATCAAATTAGCACAATTTCATCAACATATTCATCATACTCAAACTTATTAACATGAACAACAACATCCAAATTTACATATACCAATCTTGCACGAATTTCAGTATAATTTAGAGCACGAATTTCATATCAATTACAACAAACAAGGTAGTTTTCACATAAACCTCAATCAGAACACACAAAGCTTAACAATGGAGAAAAACATATAAAACAAAGAAGAGGGTGATGATCCTTCTCTATCCTTCATGCATTTGACACTCATAAATGAGTAATTTCCCTCACCTCAAGTTTCCAGCAAAATCAAGCTTTGTCCATTGCTTTAATCTCTCTCTTTAACTTTTGATTTGCTTCTTCTCACATTTGCCTCTTTCTCCCATTTTTATCAATTTCACGTACTGACAAAAGAGCCCCACTAATTTCTTATTAACAATAACCTAATATTTCTATTTTAAGTAATTACAGTCTTTCCCTCAACTTATCTCTAATTTCACAATTTCCCTTATTTTTTCAATAATTCTAACTTCCTTCTAAAACCCTCCAAATTGCACTATTATTTCATCATCTTCATTTTCTCAAATTATCTTTGTCTCATCCATTATCTTTGTCTCATCCATTCATCATCTCATCTGTTCTCTTTATCACTACAACCGCTCTCCTTTATTCATTGTGCTTATGATAATTACTCTTCAAATTCATTTTACTTCCATTAATAACATGTTTTTCATTCAATTAATAAATTAGTAGTTATAGATTTGCCACAGTCACACATAATCAACCACTTGTGTTGGACGGCAGCGGTACCGTGGTAGTAAATAGCATGATAACAACAAGTTCCATTAATATTTATTATTATTTTTAGAAAAAATATTAGCAACAACTGCTTTTGCTTTTGTTATTGATGCAAGATGTATTTTTATTTAAATATATAAACTTTCTTAAAGATTTGATCTCCGTGGTGATTTGTGGCGATGGAAAAATATTCCTCCATATCGGAATGAAGAATAAATTTTGGGGTGGAGAGGGAAGCGGAGAAGCATCCTCCGAACATTCCCTGCTCCGTTGACATCCCTAATCTGTAAGATTTTTTTGTTCAAAATAATCTCTTGAAGTTTCAATCCAATACATCCCTTAAAATTTTGATACATTTATATTATTTCATTAGTAGGAGAGTACTAAATTGCTAAAAACGCATGAATGCTCCAATCAAAGAACATGAGCGACATTTCTCTAGAGAAAGAACCCTTCTACAACATTGATTAGTGGGATTTGCAACATTGCTGCAGTGGCTCTAATGGCGGAAGTGCAGAATGAACGTAAACAAGAGTTTACATCATCTCCTTCATTATTCTTACCTTCCCTTTCTTTCTTCTCTATCTCTTTCTTAATCTAATTGTCTCTCAATTATATATATTTTTAATAAAGAGATAATTAAGAGAGAGGTTGAAAGAAATAGATAGTAAGAGAAGATAAAAGAAAATGGAGAGGACCAAAGATGTATAAATAATGTGGTGAATCTGGTATATACCAAGGTCTCTGATGGCATCACCCTGTAGGGGGTAAATATTTGCAGCTCAAGCATGCACAGAGCCCCCAAAGTCAAGACTTAACGGACTTCAGGTTACCGGTCCGTCACTAAATTAAAGTGAACCTATGACAAATTTAATGGGTCAAAAGTATCTTTGCACTTTTCATGTCCATAAACAAGAAGAAAATAAGGACCTTACAAAAACTCACTGAATCAGAGTTAGAATGATCCTTAAAAAAAGGGTAGTGAAAATACTAATGAAACAGATGCTAAATGAAGAGATATGAAATTCACCATCCAACATTATTAGGTTCCTCACTCACAATGACACCAATACCATATACCAAAGAAAGTCGAAAAACATTATCATCTAGTTATTGCTCAAGACACCAAGAAGAAACTAAACACTGTCCTTTAAATGACCCGCTATAAATAGCTAACAGACCCCCTCACAAGGGTTCAATGTGATGATAAAGAAGGATCTACTCTTTGGTGTAGCTTCTGACAACAAAGGCTAAGCCCAAAATCAGAAGAGGCACCAGGAACTGCAAAATCTTGATCACAAAGTCCGAAGTCTTGTCAGGATTGTACTGAGATTGCTGAGGCGGAATGTAGGAGCGTTTTAGAGGTACAGTTGCTGGATCAATCTCACCGATGTAGTATTGGTCCATCATTTCTCTAGCAGAATCACTGTGTCCCACATCTTCAAAATCATTGGTTGCATCTTTCCCTGTAATCCATACAATACAGTATAATCAATATGGTTATCCTAGGTGCTTTAGTGATATACCCTTCATATGATATAATCATACCTGTTGCAGACAACAGAACCTCATCGCCTCCAGGATGATCCTCCATAAAAGGGGTGACATCATACACCTAACATGGTTGAACAACAAAAATTTGTTTAGACACAAAAATTCAAATTATTACATACTAACACTATGCAGTATAATAATTTGTCTTTGGCCTAATGGTGGACCATTCAGGCCAATAAACAGTGTTCTGCATGATCAGGGAATTTGAATAGCCTCAAAATTGGCCGTCAGTAATAGTGATTTTCCTTCTGCTAGATTTCCAACTAGCTAATGTCTTGTAGGAAGATGGTTTAGGGGAAGGCAGCATTGAAGTGCATCACAAGGACAACTAGGGTATATATGAGTACCATAGCCAATAAAAGCATCTAAATTCTAAGCTAATAATATGACCGAAACTGATTTCCAACTAGTTATGTAATGTATATAAACCTTATAAAAGATGACCAGCTTCTTAGATAATACAGTTATCAATCAATGATATTACTACACACTAATCACAAATCACAAAACAGTAAATTCAAACAATGATGACAGGTGGCTACACGTGTACATTGTTGAAGAAAACTTTTATGCTAAGTTTTTAAAATATAATCTTTGAACAAGGATGCCTAAAAATGAACCAGTAGCTAAGTGGCAATGTCATTTTCCCTAGAAACACCATTCCCTTGGGAATTGGTAATCTAGAGTACAACTTTGGCCCCAAAAATAAATAGTGATGTCAAGTTTGCATCATTATGCCATATTTAGGTCATTGGCTGCTTTCCTTTAAGGGTAGGTAACCGTCCTCATCAAGTTTTGGGAGGACCTTTTGGTAGGAGATTCCTCTTTTCATGTGGCCATTTTTTGACTTTTATGTGAACTTCTAATTTAGATTTTTTGTTCTTTAGTTTTCTAGCTTTTGTTCTTTGATAATATGGAATCTTCCAAGTACAACCCTTTTTCATGTAGAATCAATTCTTGAACGCATGCTGAATTATACTTGAGATCAACCAAACACCTCAAAATCAATAATAAGCGTCCAAAATCAATTCTGAATGTCCCAAACGTGAAACCAAACATAGACTTAGATCGATTGTGTAGAAAAAAAATAAACGATTATTATTCAGTTAAATAAAGCATAAACAAAACATCAGCAACAATCCATTTTAAAAATAGACACTAAGTAGCAGATAAAATTGTTCAAAAGCAATATAATACAAATTTCTTAACAAAATAAATTGCAATAAAGAATACTCTGCATGCAACACAGCAATTTACAAGATCCAGAAAATAAAGTCAGACATGCATGAACCCCAAAAGATCAAACTTCATCTTCAACAAAAACAATCAAATAAAACATTCAATTACCACAAAAAAAACAGACCTTTCCAGAAAGAATAAGCCAGCAATCTTTGGTCTTGCTATGCTTTGCAACATCTTCGAAAGTGTGAACCTTTGGATCTGAAGCCATTTTTTAGTTCTTTCACTGCCAAAAAACCAAAACAGACAAAAACCCATAAGAATCAAAGTCAAACCCCCAAATTGATTTCAACCAGAACATGAAAATATAAAGAGGATCTATACTCTATAGAATCAAGAAAGGGAAAACATCAAATCATTCACAAGAGAGAATAAATCAATAAACAGGATCACAATAGAAAAGGCATGCATAATTGATAGAAAATTGTTAAAAAAGGACGGTGAAAAGCGTAGAGATAAAAGCGATTACGAAGAGTCAAAAAGAGTTACCACTTCCGGTTCTTGGTAGATTCTTGAGTGTCAAATCTCTTCACTCTGTGGTTGGTGATGGCGATCAAGCATGTGCCTGCTTATAAATCTTCATCAATTCTCATTAGGCTATGAAATTAACCTCGTGGATTATTCATATTACAAAATTGCCATTGTGTATTCTATTTCATATTTTGATATTTTTAATTTAGTAGTCCCTAACACTATAATAAGTGTCTCATTTGCACTTTTTTTATGTCTTAAAATAAATGTCTTTTTAAAATATCAATACAATATTTATATATTAACTTTCATGTTTTTCAACTACTCCACTATCTATAATAAATAAGGGTATTTTAGTAAATGATACTAATTTTTTCACTAAAATCAACATATCTAATTATTTTCTTAAGAACCGCGCAAAACTCAAATAAAACATTTATTATGAGACGGAGGGAGTAGTGTTATGGTTTCTGTAAAAAAAAACATTTAGTAGTATTATGGCATGAATTTTTTTTTTTTTATATTTCACAGTATACTATTTATAATAAATGTCTTATTTAAATTAAGTACCTTTCTTAAAATTAATATTATTTATTAAAATACTCTTATTTATTACGTGAAAGTTAATAAATAAAGATAAAATAAAAAAAATTGTATTCATATTTTAAAAAATATTTATTTTGAAACATATATTTAATCTTTTCTTTATAATGAAAAGGACTAAATAAACTTTAAAGTTAATATAAGAATAATAACCAACTTCAAAGTAGACTTTGTAACTATAAATAAAGACTCTTTATTTTGAGAAATTAGAAATTTTTTATAGAACTTTATATAAATAATTTATTTATTGTTTTGATAAAGATATTAATTAAATGTGTCAAATTCCATTTGTTTTATCTTTTAAAAAATGGAACTTTTTTTATATTTTTAAAAATAACTTTTATATTAATGCTTTTTACAATATTAAAAAATAAACAATTTTTTTTTATAAATTGAAAGATTAATTTTAACATCCTATAATATAAATAATAAATTATTAAATATCAAAACATAGATAAAATCACAATTTTAAAAAAATCCCATTTGTTTTATCTTTAAAAAAATGATTTTTTTATATTTTTAAAAAGTGATTTTTATATAAATATCTTTTAAAATTTTAAAAGTTTTTTTTAATTTATTTTTATAAATTGAAATACTAATTTTGACATCCTATAACATAAATATAAATTATTAAAGATCAAAGATAAAATCACAATTTTTAATGAAAATGACTAAAATAAACTTTGAAGTTAATACAAGAATAATAATAACTTTGTAACTATATATAAATATACTTTATTTTGAGAAATTAGAAATTTTTTATAGAAATTTATATAAATAATTTATTTATTGTTTTGATAAAGATATTAATTAAATGTGTCAAATCCCATTTGTTTTATCTTTGAAAAAGTGGATTTTTTTTATATTTTTAAAAATAATTTTTATATAAATGTTTTTTTAAATATTAAAAATAAATGTATTTTTTTATAAATTGAAAGACTAATTTTAAAATCCTATAACATAAATATACATTATTAAATATCAAAATATAGATAAAATCACAATTTAAAAAAAAATCCCATTTTTTATCTTTATAAAAATGGATTTTTTTTATATTTTAAAAAGTAATTTTTATGAAAATGTCTTTTAGAATTTTAAAAGTTTTTTAATTTATTTTTAAAAATTGAAATACTAATTTTGACATCCTATAACATAAATATACATTACTAAAGATCAAAACATAGATAAAATCACAATTTTTAAAATCACAATGTTTTAAAAAAGATGCATCTCAAAAATAATTTTTATGAAAAACTATTTGAATATCTGCAAATTTAAGTTCTATCTATAAATTTTGACGTTAAAAAAAATTCTGACAAAAGGATGAAACATCTAAAATGATATTTTAAAAATAATTATTTAAATCAATTTCTCATTAGAATTTTTTATAAAAAAAACTTAAACAAACGGACCCATTTTAAAAATAGTATTATTTTTAAATTCTCTCTTAGATATGTTTAAGAAAAGTTCTTCAATAAAAATCTAAAACAAATTATCTTAATTAAAATTTATATAAATTAAATAAAATTTTGTATCTCTTTTAAACTGAACGTGCGAGTTTGTTTCAGTTTTTTTTAAAAGTGATTTTTATAGTTTACATATTTTTGTTTATAAAATTTTAATAAAAGTTTCAAATTAAAATTTGGTTTGAATTTAGATATATCATCATTTTATCACAATTTTTTTGCTAGATATCAAAATTAAAAAAAAAACACTTAATTTTGAAGCTTTTTTAAATAGCATTTTATAAAAAAATATTTTTGAGATACAATTTTTAAAAAAAAAAAAGAATAAAGGATATACACTGACAATGTAATTATTTTACACTGGTCAATCAATTAAACTATGTTAAGTGTCAAATCATACTGTTATTTTTAAATAATTTATATAACATGGCTAAATGATTAATTTTCATTGGATGACAGTGTAAAATAACTATCTTTTAACTCTTAAAAAATTGCAATTTCAACTAAGTTTTGATCATCAATATTGTATATTTATATTATAAGAAGTCAAAATTAATTTTTCCATATTTTAAAAACAAATTTTTTTTAAAAAAACTTTAAAATTTTAAAAGACATTATTATAAAAATTATTTTTGAAAATACAAAGATCTTTTTTTAAAGATATAACAAACATGATTTAAGAATACATTAATAAAAGGCTCGTTGTAACAGATTTGTGCAGACAAACATGACTAAATTATGTTATAATGTAGTTACATAACTTCAATTGTAACTAATTGAATGATGTTTATCTGACATTAAATTGGTTGCCCAAAATCTAAATTCATTAAATAAAGTTAGAAGTTGAGATTCAATATTTAGTTCATAGTTTTTCATCTATAAGCATTTATGAATCGTATCAAAATACATTATTAGTAATTCTATTATGATATTATAAGCTTACATCGATCATATGGCCTCTTCGAACGGAGCTCCGGTGCACACTACGAAGGATCTACTGTTGCTCAGCCTTGTATCGTCATTTTCCACCAAGAAACTTCCCTTCGTCGCGATATCAGAGAAATTATATTTTGAAGACTAGTCACTTAAGTAGAACTTGTAATCAAAGCATACAAACTTCATCACTTTCTTATGAATCCTATTATCCTTACCAATTTTAACTATGTTACCGATGCCAGTACAAGTCGCATCTCACATGAATATGATACTTGGGAGCAACATGATCAAATTATGTTAGTCTGACTTCATGTCGCCATGACGCATGTCATGCTTATATGTTTAATTGGCTCAAACATTTGTAGATGCTCTGGAATAAAGTTCATGCCTATTTTCAACACCAAATATCTCTCCCAATTTCACTCACATATATGTAATATGCGTCATGGCAGTTGCAGGAATTATGTTTCAGAATTCCTTTGGAAATTTTACTCACTCATTGGCTCCATTAATGGTATTGAAGAGAAACAATCTCTACTCGTGAACATTTGGATGTCATCCTCGAAGGCTTACCTCAAGAATTTGAATCCACCATATCGATAATCAGTAGCAAATTCAGTTTAATCTTCATTGAAGAAGTTGAGACGTTGCTTCTTAGTCATGAAGCACACCTAGATCACTTTCATAAACACATATTATCTAATATGAATATTAAATACTCGAGCAGAATCTTAAACCAAATATGCAGTCTTAAGGATGTCGTGGCCATGATCGTGGAGGTTGTGGCTCAATCTAGTGTCAAGTATGTCACAAATATGGTCATGATGCCTCAATTTGCTAACACCAAGAGATACTTTATTCATCAACTACCCCTTGGTGACACATCTAGTACCTCACAACCTTACCCTCCTTGGTAAAATTCTTACCTTGGCCATATACTCCATACCTACCTTGGTCTTATAACTCATGTGGAAAAACCAAACTTACACCAGACCTCCAGATATGAATCCTTACATTATGATACATATCCCTAACCTAATGTTATTTTAACAATCTTTCCATGGACCTTAGGCACTTGTGGTCAACATTGATTCTACAAACTCTGTTAGTTAGTATCCTGACTCTAGTGCTTCCCACCATGCCACCTCTAATGCCTTAAAAGTTCACCAACATTCCCCTCTTGAAGGTCGTAATCAATTTTTTTTTACAATGGTCAAGGTTTCCTGTTTTAATTCTCTATATAATTCAAAATTTAAATTTATTCTGCAAAATCTTCTTCATGTACCAACTATAACAAAAAATGTACTAAGTATAACTATATATTGCATCATAAGAGGGGAGTGAATTAGATTTGTTGGATTTTTATCAATATTAAGCAAAGATGATTTCTTTTTATTTGTCTAAAATCAAGTTATTAAAATTTGAATATAAATAGCATAAATTTAAAAAACAAGAATGTAAATAACACAATGATATATCCTAGTTCCCCTTATAAACAAGGGTACATCTAGTCCCTTCGCTTCTGTAAGGATTTTTCACTATGTTGGATCTGTGTACAAGTCTCACACCAAGACATCTCTTACAATCATCTAACATAAACAAGAAAGCACACCGATTTCTTTTTACAACATTTAAAAATCACACCACTTTCTATTACAGTCAATTGTCACCACACACTTAGTGATCAAAACATAACTTGAAATCTATTAGAAATTATTGATGTACTTGAATCAATTCCATCACAATTCAAATATAACAACCTTAAATGCTCAAAAACTTTTTTTCAAAAGATATGACAATTATGCAGAAAAGGTTTCCATATTTATGTAGAATAAAATCTCAAAACAAATTTGAATTGTATTGAAAATTTGAATGGAAGAGGTACTTTGAAAAACTCATGTATTTTTGCTTAAATACGTCCTAATATTTCTCATGAATCAGATGCATTTGTTTAGAGAAGTTCCGTGAACAATTGCATTGAATTGGATACATAATGGTTCAGATTTTTCAAAAAAAAATGCATGGTGTACCGGTTAACACCTTTGATAGCAATCATATTTGTCAAACAAATTCGACCTATAACCAGATACATGATTTGTATAATCGATTACACCTCTGTCAGCTTTCAAAAATAGTAAACAAAATGAACCTGTAACTGGTTACATGTTTTGTGTATCCGGTTACACTACATAAAACTTTGAAAAATCAGTTTGGATTAGATGATATTAATGCATACTAGTTTAGAAACATTATAGATGAAGGGAACAATGTTATTTTTAGCATATAAAGATATTACATAATGAACTGCAATTGTGTAACTTTTGCATTATAATCAATTCTCTTCTATGACATTAATAGCTTATGTATATGATCTTTGATAGAGAGGGATTGCCACTTGATCTTGACTTGAGAGCTCTTTTCCTTCTTTGATAATCTTGTCTTCATCAAAACTTTATATCCATATGAGCTTGTCTTTACACTAAGTGTTAGTCAATTTACTCGTGACAACTCTGTTTTCTTTGAGTTTCATCCTAACTTTTGTCTTGTAAAATCTCCAGCTACCAATGAAGTCCTTGTAAAGGAAGTATTTGATTCATATGGCCTATACCAATTTAATTTTATCTAATTAAAAGAAATATTTGTTACATCATACATCAGCATTTATCAATTCTATTGGCATTGCTACAAAAAGTACATACAACGATGCAACCTTTACTACGGTCCTTCAGGGAATCATGCTGATATGCGGTATGTGAGAATATTGTGATATTTGAAATGTATAATATATATTGTGCTAATTTTAGTTTGTGTTCTTGTGTTTTTTATGATGTTGAGAATAAGTGGAACCGCCCCATAGTGTACAAATGAAGAAGATGATGATGATCAATTACTTAATAGAAATGTTGTATGTGGTGCAAGGACAAAAAGGAGTTGTTCAGCCGCCCCCACAAGTAATGGATAACGGGTTGTTGAATCCCTCTGAAGGATCATATTCCAAGATTTTATGTACTGTTTTACGCAATGAAGACACAATGTTTACTTTTGCGCCAGAACATGATCCAGATATGGAAGGGTTAGAGAGTTTCTTACTCTTTCCTAAAGATATAAAGGATATGATCGTTGGAAATCAGTGGCTGGACGTAGGGTTACTACAAGTTTTATGCACGTAAGTATATCTCATTATGGCACATCCATTGGTTTGTATATAACTAATTCCTCGCGTGTTTTTTGTATTTTGTTTAACCATTTAGGTACATTCATCATATTTGTATAGAATTAAATAAATCGGATACTTATGGATTGTTGGATCGAATTAGAGTAGGATTTACAAGTAATACTCCAAAAAAACATTGAAGACTTCTTAACATCCCAAATAGTGGGAGGAAAGGATGTTATTGCATCATTCCTCCTTACGTGAATAATTTTAAAATTATTGTTTATCTATTATAGTTAGTTTTCATGTTTTACCATATACTACTAATTATATATATGCGTGTATTATTCATTCAGAGATCAATTTCAATTGATTATCATATCTCTTCGGACAAATATGATAATTACACTGTGTTCGTTAGACAAACCACTCAAACCTAAGATGAAACATATCATTACTAGGTAATATATGTTTATGAGACTTTTATTTATTTTTTTGGAAGTTGTAATTATCTTAGCATTTAATATTTTTAAATTGTTTTCAATCTACAGAGTTATGGAGAGACATTATAGGACGAGCCATAGAAGAAAGGAAAGTATATGGCCTTAAAGTCCAAATGTAAGTCTGAAAAGACTAAAGCCTTTCAAGCTGAAAAAGAAGAATATGAAGAAGATTTTGATGAAGAATATGGGATGTCTTTACTATCCAGAAGAGTTAAGCAACTATATAAGCAAAGACAACATAAGTTCAGAGGCTACAGAAGAACAGAGTCAACCTCTAAACAAAAGAAGTCATCTACTATGAATGTAAAGATCCTGACCATTACAAGAATGAGTGTCCCCGAATCACCAAAGAAAAGTCAAACAAAAAGTTCTTCAAAGGTAAAAATAAAGTTATGATGGCTACGTGGAACGACTCTGACTCCTCAGATGATGACTATGAAGAAGAGCAAGCAAATATGACGCTGATGGCAAAAGCGAAAGTGGGTAGCTCTGAATCAAAAACAAAATCAGACAGAGAAGAGGTATTTTCTTATCTATCTCGTTCTGAACTTGAAACATCTTTAGTTGAGATTCTTGAAAATATTTGTCGAAATATGTTATTATCGAAGAAATTATGCATATTCTCGTCATATTCCTTCTTCCTGTCATGTGCGTGAGCATCCAGAGTTCAGGTACCATGACTGGTGTTTTAACTGGGTTGCTAAGGATGTCTGCAACACTAACTATTTTATCTTTAAGTACGCATATCTTTTTTGGAGCCTTTATGGTTAGTTTTTCCAGAGGTTTTATCAACCTACGGTCTTTGTGCATAATCAGTATCATGCACGTGTCCATAAGTGATGTGAGAATACAAGGCTTTTGGAGCAATCACAAATTTTTCTAGAGGTTTAGGGTCAAGCATTTTGTTCCTTTGTCATATATAGCCAATGCCTCTTTTCCCATTTATAATAACTCCATAGATCATAGAAGCCATCTTGCTTTTATCTATGTTTTTAGCTAGAAAGTTATAAAAAGAAGTTTCATACTTCTTTGAAGCACATTCAAAGTTCATAGGAACATTGATGAGAATTTCTTTTTCTAAAATATCACTCTTACTTTTTAGTGCAGAGTTTTCATGTTTAAAACAAATAATTTTCTCTTTTATAATAAGACTTTTTTTCATTAGCTCACTATGGGCTTCAGAATGAGTTACAAGAACCTTTTTCAGAGTTTTGCTTCTTCTCTAAAGTTTCATAGCAAATATTTGTCGAAATATGCTGTTGTCAAAGAAGTGCATTTCGACAGAGTTAGATTTAACAGTTATTTTATTTTGTGTATTTGTTGAGTTAGTTAGTTAGAGTTTGATCAGTGAGCAAGCAAACTCAGCTATAAATAGGGAGGTACCCTACTATTGTAAACATAACGAAAAATTGAGAAATTGAGAGTTACTCTGCAGATTTAACAACTTCTTCTTCCTTTCTCCCTCTCTAAAATCCTAATTTTCTCGTTTTTCTTTTTTTTTTCTTATTATCTTTGTGCAGCCGAATCATTTGGCAATCAATGTGTGGTTGATTCACTCGAATGAAGAGTGAAGAGCAAAAGGAGTAATTAATCGAAAAGATTAATTCTTATCTATCAATATTAATTCGGATTATTTCCAAAAATTAAGATTAATTCTTACACATATAATCTAGGATAAGAGAAATGTGAAAACTTGAGTTTGAATATGAAATTTAATATTAAATATTCTTAGAATGTTTCCTTTAAATTGTAACGAATTGTATTTGATTTTTTGTTGTTGAAAATAACCGTTAAAATAACTAATAGTTTCTTCTTATTGAAAATAGTAAAATGTTAAATGTTTTTTTAAGTGAAGACCCATTTTGGTCCTTCATAAATATTACACGAGTCAAATTAGTCCCTCACAAAAAAATTGACCCAACTTAATCCCTTACAAAATTTAACCGGATCATATCAGTCCTTCTGCTAATATTTTTCTCAAATCCGTTTTTTCCTACTTCTAAACCGGTTCTTTTCTTACTTTTAAACCGTGACTGGACTGACACGTTGAATTTTTTTATTTTTTTATTTTTTAAATATTAAATTAATTTTTATTTTTAATTTCATTTTTAAACAGTTATCAATGAATAATATCAAAAAAGCCAAAATTGTTTCTTATAAAGTAATTTTTAACAAATTCTATACATACATTCTTACCTATGAGGTCTCAAATCCAAGTCTCTTCAAGTTAAATGATTTTCACTTTACAACTAGGCAAATCAATTTCCATTGTTAATAAAGTGACCATCATTTACAACTAGAAAAATCAATTTCTATGGTTAGTAAAGTGACTATTATTTACAACAAGACAAATCAATTTCTATTGTTAGTAAAGTGACTATCATTTACAACTAGATAAATCAATTTCTATTGTTAATAAAGTGATTATCATTTACAACTAGACAAATCAATTTCCACGGTTAGTAAAGTGATTATCAATAACAACTAGACAAATCAATTTCTATTGTTAGTAAAGTGACTATCATTTACAAATAGACAAATCAATTGTTATTGTATTAAATTGACTGTCATTTAATCTGAAAAGACTTAGGTTCGAGACCATATTGATACAAATTTTGTATATTTTTTTTAAATTTAGAATTATTTAAGATTAACCACGTGGGTCTGAGTTCAACTCCTTATAAGAAACAATTTTGGTTTTTTTATATTATTAATTTATAATTGTTTAAAAATGAAATTAAAAATAAAAATCAATTCAGTATTTAAAAAATAAAAAATAAATAAAATTCAACGTGGCAGTCCAATCACAGTTTAAAACTATGAAAAAACCGGTTTGAAAAAATATTAACAGAAGGATTAATATGATCCGGTTAAATTTTATAAGAGATTAAATTGGGTCTATTTTATTGTGAATGACTAATTTGACTCGTATAATATTTGTGAGGGACTAAAATGGGTCTTCACTCATGTTTTTTTAATAGTAAATGCTAAAAATTTTTTTAATAGAGTGGTATCCTTCCTTCCGTGCCGACTAATTCACCCGATAGGAGTTTTTTAGGTTCCCCAACATAGCCTCCGAACTCAGGACCTCAAAGAAAGCACGCCCTTGAGGCCCAAACTTCACTGCTAGACCAACCCTCTCGGGTTTTTTCTTCTATATAATGATAATACGGCCATCTTTAAAAAATTAATAAAATTGTACTTTATTGTTATGAAACGGTGTTTACCGAAGCACAAGAGTTTGTAAAACAGTGCCAACCAAAATTGACTCAATTTAGTCTAATATGGTGAGAGAATGCTCAAATTTAGTCTACATTTGAATATAAATTGAATTGGATGGATGTTAAAAAACTAGAGTATGCAAAATAGTTTAGTTGGTAGATATAAAAAAAATGTATAAAACAAGAAATATAGCTATTTGTAAAAGTAATAGTGACTCAAACTAGTCCACCTCTACCAGTCTCATATACTAAAATTAAGGCAAGTCCACAGCTACCACAAAAACAATGGGTTAGTCAAAGTAAACAAAGTCAAACCACAAGTGGTCTTAAGGCACTTTTGAGTGAAATATTAAATACTACTAAAACTATTTCTAAATTATATAATATTTTTACGTAAATTATAAGAATTTAAAATATACTAAAATGGTTATGGTAGAGTCTCTTTTAGCTTAACCAGATGTTTTGTGTTCAAATCTAGCCATAAACATGCAGTAGTGTTAAATCTCTTAGAGAGAGTTTGTCGTCTATTATGATCTTACAAAAAATTAGTTAAATCTTTTAGAGAGAATTTGCCGTCTATTATAATCCTATTTCCGCAGTTGCGTGCAGAGGATATCCGATTTATATAAAAAAAATACTCATTAAAAAAAGTAAAAAAGAATATTTATTACAAATTCTATATAGAGATGAAATATAACTAAAAATGTATTGTTAAAATAATTATTAATACACTTATGCTTTATAAATAGAGCCTTAACTTCATATGATTTAGTGTAAAATTTCCTTTTAATTTTAGAATTTTTTATATAAACATAGTAAAAAAAATTAAAAAATATATTAAACTTAGAAATATAAATAGTATTTTTTGTTAATAAAATTTTAGAACATAAATATAATCCTCACTCTTTAATTCGTTAGTCATTTCGTTCGTTGACTTTAATCATTGATTAAATAAAACATGTTATATTGTCATTTTTCTATTTAGATTTGAATTATTATGTGTCACAACAACAAAATTTCGGTTTAGGCAATAAACTAAACATTAATAAGATTTATAACGTGTAGTATTATACTTGTAAGAGTCCTAAATAGGAACGACTCCAGGGTCATCGCCTAGTATGGCCCCGTCAGGGCGACATCTTCACAGAACACTGGGGCTCACCCTGGGACAGAGAAAGTGGATAACACTATTACCCTCCCATTAGTCATATAAGGA
Organism: Vicia villosa; assembly: GCF_029867415.1. NCBI lineage: Eukaryota > Viridiplantae > Streptophyta > Magnoliopsida > Fabales > Fabaceae > Vicia > Vicia villosa. Next base: position 23,286 of record NW_026705114.1, on the reverse strand, counting down.
AGTTTAAGAAGGGGTACGAACCCCTAGAAAGTAGGTAATCAATAGCCTCCCCTAATTAGAGGGAAGTGGTTACTGTCTCTAAGGGATTCCTAAATCCTAGGATCCAAAGTCTCTATAAATACTTATCCCCTAACGGATGAAAGACATATCATAACTTCACCATTATTCTGCATAATACAAACTTCTAACCTCATGTAAGCAGGTCTTCTAAACCACCGTAAACACCATAAACATCACCATACAAGGCTTCTGACAAGCCCTAACCACCCTAAATTATTATAAACCTACTAAGGCCTCTGATTACCTCATACCCTTGTAGGGATACCACACACACATGTACTTTTTAACCAGTACAGTGGCACCAACATGGGGCTCCGATAAAATTAACCTGAGCCACATCTTCTTCATTATAATTAATGTACTCGCTGCTACCCTCCACTCATATACCTAATCATCCTTGACCATGATTAACACGAGAGCTCCATCCCCCACACCTGAGGGTACCAGTGGTCGCACTGATGTCAACGCCCTGGAGGAGATGTATGCCGCCATCGATGAACTACGCCGTCAAAATCAAACACTTGAGAGCAACATCCACAATATTAGACGGTGCCAATAAGAAACCAATCCCCTGGAGGAAATGGAAGTACTTGATCTCTAATCACTCTTTGATGAAATATAGGAAGCTCATGTCCCCGAAGGATTCATATCTCCCTCTTTGGCTAAGTTTGATGAGCGCATTGATCCTTATGAACATGTCGTCTCCACCAACACTCATATGACCATCACCGGTGCACCTGACTCCCTAAAATGCAAATTGTTGTTTGGCACCTTCATGGACCACTCTGAGAAAATTGGGAAGATGTGACTGTTAATTTTGGCAAGTTACGGCGATTTGAACTGCCTCAGGCAAGTCGCAATGGTTGTGGTCCTATCGAAAAAACGTGTGTGGCCAACCTATACTGCGATGATTGCTAAAACTGCCACTCCAAATATCGTCCTAAATTTCAACGGGTAGACAACTGACGTAAATTGCAAGTTTTGACAGTTAATTTCAGTTTGAGTTTTCTTTCAATACTAGTTGCAACGGTTTTAAACCGTCGTGAGTGTGAAATCCTGACAGTTCAAACCATTGTAACTTTAAACCGTCGTGAGTGTGAAATCCTGACTGTTCAAACCATTATAACTTAAACCATGCCAACACAAAAAAAAAGGAGATTCCTAATTCAAAATAAAAACCTCTCCTAATGTACATCATATTCATGCATACATCTGATACACAATTTACAATCTCTTTTACCAGCATTAAGGTCAGTAAATTGACCCCAGCATGCCCCAAAAAAGAAGCAGCAACACCGCTCCTAGTGGACTAGTGCGTAATATGACATTTTGAAACAGGATAGTTCTATACTAAATTAATATTGATATATTACTAAAAAAAGAGCGGCAACATTATTCCCTATCGACACGTTTATGTAACGGGATAGTTCTATACTAAACTAATATCGACATGTTATTAAAAAAGAGCAGCAATGCTGCTCCCAGTGCATACTAAATGTAATATCAATATTTATGAAACGAAATACTTCCATACTAAACTAAAAAAAGAGCGACAATATCACTCCCTGTCGACACGTTTATGTGACGAGATAGTTCCATAGTAAACTAATATCGGCATATTACCGACATGTTACTAAAAAAGAACAGCAATGTCACTCCTTTTTCATACCAAATGTAATATCGACATTTATGAAATGAAATAGTTTCGTACTAAACTAATATCAGCAAACAATAAGTGTCATATATATAAAGTTCATCCATAAAGACTGTAGATGTTTTTATATTGGCTGCATTTTGTGGTAAAACATTCATGTGTGTTTTGATGTCTTAACTAATGTCATGACACGCTATGTGTAGTGTTCTGCAAGGTTGTATGGTTGAGCTAATACAGGTTTTTGTTGGATGTCATGCTCGATGTCATGACATCAGTAATTAACAGCAATGGCTGTTATGTTTGGCTGTTATGTTTCTTTATTTATCTCAGGCTACAATTTAGGAAACTATATATTTTGTGTTGTATGGTTTGCGCTAAAATATCTGTCTACAACATATGTGTGAACACCCTGATGATGTGGAACTTAGGTTAACTTGGTTAACCCTAATTTATGTTTGGAAGACCCGAGGTCCAAGTGCTGCCTATAAGAAGACTGCTAATCCTACTTTCAGAGGTAGAGATTTTGGCGTGAAGAATTATGTGCTTTGTGTTTGTTTTCACGTGTGTTTGTGTTTGTGTTGTCTAGTACTCCAAGTTATAGTCACTTTGATGATTGTATTGGAATAGGGTGTTTTGAGTTGTAATTTGTTGTGTCACTCTAAGCTGTTAAGCATGAGTGCTGTGTCTCTTGATTGAAGCTTTTAAGCAAGATCAAGATTTGTTTGAAGTGTGTCTTCAATTTGCTTTTCAGAGTTTCTGTTTGTTATCACTGCTGTGATTGAGGGGGAGTGAGTAGGGACTCAGGTCTAGTGTTAGATTGAAATTGCATTGGGTAGGTTTTAAGTGAGGAGGGTAAACTGTTGTGTTTAAATCTGAATTAATACTGCATATAGTGGATTTCCTCTCTGGCTTGGTAGCCCCCAGAGTAGGTGTTGTTGTACACTGAACTGGGTAAACAATCATCTATGTTCTTTACTGTTTTTGTTTATTCTCTGCGAAATTCTAAAATTAATTCTCAAGTGGATGTCATAACATCCGATACAACATCCATCGTGTGTTACTAGAATTTTCAAAGACTTCTGTTACCATTTTTTTGTCGCGCTTTTCATATTATATATTATGTAAAAACTAATGATTAATAAGTTTTCAGTTCATGTTGCAATAATCAATTATGATTAAATATAGTTATTTTCATTTCTAACCTATGAATTATATAAAGATTATTTGTTTCAGCACTTAACTAATATAAATTTTTTCTTCAGAACGCCACTCATAATATATAAATGGATATATCTATACTGAATTAATCTCGATCTCTTACTAAAAAAAGCGGCAACGCCGTTCCCCATGCGTAAGCACCGGTTACCTATTAGTTATATTCTTGAAAATGTTATATTCACAAATGTGTTTGGTACATATTTTATATTTAGTTTGCAAATATAAAATTAGAAATAAGAATATTAATAGAGAAATATAGGTAGTTATTGATAGTTGTGTTTTATTTTCAGAAATAAATCAAAGATTCTCGTTCTCTAATCTATGATCTAAACTTAAATTCACTTAAGAGGGACATGTCTTGTGCTCAAAATTTATTCTTCTTGTGCAAATATGAGTTGGATTTATATATCAATCTGGATTCCAAAGTTTTTCATCCAAAAAACAAGGAATTCCAAATCATGTAATATTTATATATACATATAATATAACTAAGTACCAAGCCTCCTATGTAATGACATTATGACCATAGCTACATCTATTTCCTCTAATCTCTATAAGTGAATATTACTGAGTGTGAACTTTGAACCAAGATTTCTGCCTATAATCTGAGATGATACAATTCAGATTTCACAATAACATAATCAGCTAAAAAATGATTATGACATATAATTTGAAATTGGACGGTTGACTTCGATAATTGTAACCCAAGCAACATGTCCAAATCCGAACATTCTACCTAGATGGGAAGAAGCTCATGCAAATCGGGGGACGAATCTTTAACAAAGCAAGAATGGATGAAGGAAGAATCCATAATCCATCTCCACAAATCAAACCAGAAGCAACTGCAGGAACCATCAAACCCGCTTCCCTTTTGTTCAGCATATGCCACGCAAACACAATCAAACTTCCCATACACATGTCAATGGCAAAGTAACCACCAACGAGAAAAGGCACAGCCATAGCCATTGGAAGTGGAATCCATTTGCCAACTTTTTTCGGGCCAAGATCTCTCACCAAATTAGCCGCTATTGCAAATACAAAAAATCCACAACACAATTGCAAGCAGTGACTTGGAAGTGCGGAAAAACCTTCCACGCCCAAAATTGCCATGTTTCGATATATTATAGCATACGGAGCCTTGTAAATACCATCTGGATTCCCAACATCAAAAGCCTTGTAAAAAAGGAAGAATGTGATAGGAGCAACAACACAACCTATTGCTGTACCAATTGCTTGGCTTACAAGCATCGAGCGCGGCGAAGTCAATGTGAGATGGCCTGTCTTCAAATCATGCATCAAATCAGATGAAATCGAAACAATTGATTTAATCAAACCACACCCTACAAGTCCAGCAACTACACCGTCACTTTTTCCAGCCAAGGCTGCAAGTACAAAGAGAGCTACTTTTCCGTAGTTATAGGCCATGTTCATATCGGTTAATCCAGCACCGTAAGCATTGCAGAAGCCAAGAGAAGGCGCAAAAACATATGCAAACAAGACAAAATACCACTTCACCTGAGGGAACATCAACGGGATTACAACAATAGAGATGACAGAGAAAAAAATGTATCCTGTACATGCCAACCATATTGGAATATTTTCTCTTGCAAACATTTCATTGCGTCTTAGATCATCAAGAGGCAACTGTTTCTGGTTACCGGAAACTGCAAATGACAAGGGTATGTTGAGAGTGTGAATGAAATCCTCAAGGACTGGAAAAATTATAAGCCATCACTTACTTACATGTATTACTAAGATTCTTCTTTTTCATGTTGGCATGGATATTTGTGGCAGTGAAATAGAGAACTTTGAGAAAATTGTAAAACCCATCACCAAGAATCAAGGCAATGGAAATGAAAACCTTATAACCATTGAGACTCTTCATGCTACTTTCTTTTATATTTGCAGGGAACCATTCTCCTTTTAGTCCTCTGATTAATGGCCACATGATGCCCCATGAAACCACAGCACCAAGAAGTAAGGATAAATTAACAAGATGAGAACAGATCATTCCTGCTCCAACATAAGTCATACTGAAATCGAAGTAAAATCTGCGAAATTATAGTGCTTTAATCAGCAACAGTTACATAATTATTCCATATGTAGTTGAGAACTTGTAGTACTACTAGTAGTAGAACAAAAAACAAAGGAGAACTCACGAGTTTTTCCACGCTTGCAATCCAAAAGTAGGAAATTGAACAAATCCACAAGTATCTCCACCAGTAAAGAACCACTGAAAGAACGCCCAGACAAAGCTCGACGCAAAGAATTTCACGAATCCATGAACCTGCTTCCTGCAAAAGAAGTTAAACTAGTTTGAGAAACTTCAAAAAACTACAATGAAAAACAAAACAAAAGACAAAAACATGTTCATACTTGGCCATGACATCTCCTTTAGGCGTATGGAATCCATTAATAAGAACCGCAGTAGCAGTTCCACTTGGATAAGTTAATTTGTAGTCTATTATCATGATCTGTTAAACACCACAAATTTCATCATCAGCATCATGCAAGCCAAACAGAACCAAATTCTTTTGCAACATTTCGTCCCTTGTGAAATTAAAACTCTTAACACTGAACTAACACGTCTTGGACAGAATTTTTAACAACATTTGAATGAACAAAATCATGAAACCATTCAATTCAATATTAAAATGAAAACCTTTCTAATGGGGACCAACGCTAAAAGTCCAACAAAACTCGTCACAAATAGAAATGCTGTCATCCAACCAATTGAAGGCTCCTTAGTACTACCAGGAGTATTCCCCGGTGTATCAATCCCTGCTTGCTCATAAGTCTTCCTATTCAACCCCAATAGGTAAGACCCAAAACCACCTACAATTATTATACAATTTCACTTCAACAAAGCACAAACACACACACACAAACTTTATGTTATACCAGTCAAATCTGTTTGTCAGAGTTTACGGAAAGGACTAACTAACCTCCTACGGCGATGCTATAGCAAGCAACAGCACAAGTTTGAATGATGGTATTCTCCTGTCTAGTGAATGGAACTGAAACAATCTTAGCTTTTGCAAGAATCTTAGTCCAAACTCGAATAAACACAAAGCCAAGTAGAGCAGCAGAGACATTTAGATTAGGGACTAATCCAGTTGTGAGATTCAGTTTCATGACAATCACACTATAAATTACTCCAATCACCAAACTAGCTATCAATCCTCGAACCGTAATCTGTTTCCTCCAAGGTGCTATTCTATTCACTTCCTCATCCATAGCCGCCACTGGACCCGCTTCTATATTTTCTATCTCTCTTTCTTCTTCATTGTTTATAGTATTCATTGGATTCACAGATTCTTCCAATCTAGTAACTGAACCAATCATGTCAAAAAAAAAGTTCAAGAGAAAAGGGAAAAAAGAAATAATATTCAATGATAGGTTGAATTAAAATAGAAACTCTTTGAAACTGTATTTGAAAATCATTGCAATGAATGAAGAGAACTAATAAATAAATAATTATTTGAACAAAAAAAGAGAGGAGTGCGGTAGTGTCAGAATTAGTAAATTAGAATCCGATTCTTGAAAATTTGTGACACGTAAGGTAAAAACAGAATAAAAGTTCACCAAATATCTTATTCTTACCTTTTGTTTTGATGGTAGAATTGAATGTTTGTGAGAAACGACAATACAGGGTTTGAATTAATGAACTGTAGTATTGTTGTACTATGATTCTTCACCGGTTGTAAACCCTGGAAGCATGAATTTATATTTGTCTTTGTCATGGGAAAAGTGACAAGAAATGAGACCAGTGACTTTGAACCTAAGTTGCATTGTAGTACAACATGTTATTAGTAGTAGTACAAGATAGGAGTTTGTTAAACTTTGTTGAAATTTGTTGTACTAGTAGAATGTATTGCAAATTGCAAAGGTAGTTTCCAGGTAAGTGTTGACTAAGATACAGCGATATTTATAGTGGTTAGAAAAACAGATAAGAAAAACAGGGGCTCTTGACATAAGATGGGTAATCGATGTTATTGTATTGAGGAGAGGCGTGTGGAATTAGATTGATTGGCGTGAGAGGCACACGCTACTCTGGAAGATGAAAGGTCAACCACTCTACATCGGAACCGAAGAATAATAGGATGCGGGGACCAGGTGCGATGTGGGCCCGGTGTGGTGGTGGTATGGTCTGACCACCGTTTGATTTTGGTTCATTCGTTTCTTACCCAAACAGGACAAGATTGACGTGCGTAACAGTGAAGCAACAAGAGGGTGAGCCAGAAACCAACAAAGAGGTGCTCTTGGTTTGTTTGGACCATTGAAATTGCACTTGCGTTTTGCTAACAAAAATATTGATGGATCATTTATGTATTTTTATAATAATATTATATTATGAACTCTAGTCTAATTCCCTTTCCCAGTTTGCTAATGTCTTGTTGTCGTTGTCGCATTCGATGTGGGCGATATTCCTTCGCTGATTTCTTGTCTCACGTCAAGTAGTCGCTACCCTCGCTAACCTAATACTAGTCTAATACAGTAAAATATGTCCCTTGTGAATGAAAACCTATATTTGTAAGTAAAAAATAATTCAATTCAGATTATGTGCGGTAAAATTTACGGTTGATTGCTAAACTAATTTATAACTTATAGTATATGATTGATGACTTATGATTGATACCATATATTTTTTCCGTCCTAAAATAAATGTAATAGTTGACACTTTCACATTAATTAAGAAAATATCATAAATGAAAGAGAGAATATCAATTTTACCAAATTATTCTTTTTTTTGTTATTGGTGTATTTGTATTATCATTAATTCAATGCGAAAGAAATAGTAAAGTAAGAGTATTAATTAGAGAGTACAATTGGAAAATAAAAATAAAAAAATGTATTGAAAATTAAAAGTGACATTTATTTTGGGACAAATAATATTTACAAATGTGACATTTATTTTGGGACGGAGAGAGTAATTCATAACGGCCGATGAATAAGCTAATTAAAATGTTTGGTAAAATTAACGGTTTAACTAATTAATAAATGTAAAAGGACATGAAAAGACATTTATTAATTAATAATTAAATATATATTTAAAATAATTAAAATCTATAAAGGTACTAATAGAAGAAAAAATAATAACATATAAGCTATAAGCTAAAACGCTATTTAAAATAGCGCCTGAAAAATAAGTTATAAGCTACTAAAATAAGCTATAAGCTCGTGATGAAAATACTGTTATCAAACAATTTTTTTTATTATACGAGCTTATAAGTTATAAGCTATAAGCTCAAAATATGGTTTGACAAACAAAGCTTTAATTGTCTAGCATTTAAATAGTTTGAGGACTCTTTTGAATATAATTTTAAATCTTAATTTGGATGTGTTATGATGCGGGTTTAAATGGAGCTTAAAGAGGCTAATCGAAAACACATTAGTATCTAATAATACTTAGATAAAATGGTAAGATGTCGTCTATTTAATTAGGGTTATGCTTTGGATTGATGGAACATAACAGAGCATAATGAAATATATCAGAGCGGAATAGATTATGAATTACACTCCATTGTTTGGTTATTTTATATAAAATATCTCATTCTATCACATATACTCGAAATTGAATGGAATAAAAAATGGGGAATTAGATGGAATGGGATAGAATGGATTCCATCGTGTTCCATTCCATCCATTATTTGCAAATCCAAACAGTGGAATTTCATTAGTTACCACTTCATTCCATTCCATTTCATCTCATACCACTAATCTAAACATAGCCTATAAGTCATGAATATTGACTTATGATTCTTACAATGAGTTAATATCCAGCTCTATGCATCATCGAGGTCATCCTTGTGAAATGACATGTTTTCATTTAGAAGCATGGTTATGAGTTATAGCGTCTTAAAAGTATCTAATGTACTAATTAATCTCACAGTCTTCCAATAATTAGATAATGCAACGAAGCTTGACATGTCTTGTTGAATTCAATTAGAAACAAGAGAAATCATACCGCTCCTTCATGGTCCTCGTAGAATGAATGTTGTTTTCAGATTACGTTGGTTGTTTGTTGACTTTTATTCTATTATTTGTTTTGATTTTACAATAGAGCTAGATAATAACCGTTTAAATTGTGAGTGTTTTGGTCGTCGATTCGATCAGGTCAATCACATTATGACTTTTGCATGAGTCACCTCGACACATGATGATAATGGATAATTATGTTAGATATGAGATTTCTTATTACACATAAATATACAAATAGAGCTACCAAAACGGGCTACCCAGTCCTTAACGAGCCAGTCCTGGCGAGTCTTGAACTTTATTGGATTGGGTCAAAATTAACATGTTATTATATAAGGGGTTTCACACCCTTAATGGCGAATAGTTACCCTTTTAAAACCCAAAATTGTCCTTCTCAAATCTGGTAGTATACTTCTATACGCACCCAAAGTATACCACATCCATTTCCAAGTGAGTCACCCTCTCCATTTTGTCAAAAATTAGTCAGGAAGTGCATCTCAATGGAAAAGTGGGCTTGTCTGTGCACTTCCATAATAACATCTGACATATTTTGAACTCATGGTAGTGTGTTTATTTCACAACTCAATGAATAATTCGGAAGTATACTCCTGTAATAACCATCAGGTAGTAAGTTCGTTATAAATTTGACATTTTAAAGAAACTTTATATTTTAGGTCATTTATACTAAGTATACATAATTTTTATTCAATTAAACCATACACACAAGTAATTTAATTAAAATGTCATATATTAATTCAACTAAAACCCATTATGAAACATCATTGTTGACAAATTAGAAACCATTATACAAATATTATCAAAATACGAGTAAAAGTGAGTTGTTGGATATATCTGACCCCTAGTTCCTTCTCTGCCTTCTGTACTACAAGGAATTTTGTGCCTCAGATAAAATGATCTCTATAGTGGCTCTCATAAAAGTTCCTTTCTCTATACTCGATCGCGCAATAATCATAATACGCTGACATGCAAGTGACACATCAATAACATGATCTGCCCTAGCTCGCTCCTCGTTTAATATCTCTTGATGAGCTGACCTATATGAATATCATTGAGCACACGGTGTTGTGTAAGGATGTGAAACTTTGAAATACCATGGGATGAAACTGAATGCACCACTCCATGACTGGGGAGATTGACCACTTCGTGTTTCTTCCTCTGGTACTGGATGATTATAAAAAGTCATCAAACATCACATCAACATCTCTACACACAATAGTGGTAGGAGGAGACGCAACGGCCTCTTGGAATATCCTTTAGAAACCCTAATTGGCACATTACTCGCTCAGGAAGATTTGGATAAATCAAGCGTGACCCACAAGCCAACTATCCGAAGTAGAAGGCTATTTCATCCAAGGGATGCATATGACAATGATCGTCGTGTGCTGAGTAGCATATATCATCCCTTGTAATACGGTCAAGAAACACTCAAAAGAATTTGATCGTCTGATTCCATCTCAGTAGGACGAAGGTGCAAGCATGTGGCCAAGCCTCATTGTATTCATCCTCATATGACCATCCAGAGATGCGTAGAATATGACAAATGATCCATGCTTGAAAATGGTTTAGATAAAATATTAGTAACGGTGTAACACAAGTATTATGAAATATTAGTAATATTAAAGGTACAAATATATTACCATAAATAGCGTGTTAATTGATGTCATCAGTATAGTCTTTTAAAGACATGTTTCACCCTAACTTCAAGTATATGTAAATCAAACAAACAACCTCCCAATTGTACTCATGAATCCGCTCGACGTCGATGAAGTATCTAAGGTAAACGACATTGACATAATAAGCATTCTTGTCCAAAATTATACGGTGTCAACATGAGGTATGGCCTCAATGCACATGCTCTATGATCCATAACCTATGCATCACCAACATCATCCTCCACTGTCCCAGCCAGGTGGTATCAGTACAACTTATCCAAAGATGCAAATCTAGCATGACACCCTCTGGTGTCATCAATCTCCTTTTGGGCATACCTTTGTTCAACTCCCAAGCATTACACCATCATGTCTAATGCATCAAATCTAGTGATTATGGTTTAATCATCTTCCCCTTATTGGTAGATGTAGTAGAGGTGACACATTATCAAGTGTGATGTACATCTCACCCATCGAAAGTTGAAAATATTACATCTCTAAGTATCATTTCTCCAAAAAAGTTAACATCATAACATAGTTAATAATAGTATAATCAATCATGCATAAATCTTGCAGTCCATATAGCTGCATGACATCATGAAACCATTGTTCTTCAGGTTGCAGCAATATCAACATGGGCTAGTGGGGCTTTTGAGGTAGCAGTAGGTGACGCATGCCTCCAAGAAGATGAAGTCAGAGACACTTGAACTCTAGAAGTGGACGTTTCCAAATCAAACGAATTGAAACTAACTGGTGGTCGCGACTCGCGAGGCTCTAGCTATCCCTACAAATATATGTATATTAGGCCACTCTACTTTGCCTTCGTTTGGTTGTTAGCCATTTTAGCTATAATAAACCAAAAAATTATATTATAATAAAAGAACTCAAACTCAGATGACAAACATGCAAAATCAAACAACCTCAGGTTGCAGACAAAATACGGAAATGCACTTTCGTAACTTAAGAAAATCAAATTCAGAAGAAAAAAAATACAGAAGTGCACTTCGGTAAAACGTGAAACACTAAAATGGAACAAACGACATAAACCCAACATGCCCTATGCTCTAAACATAAAAAATATCAATGGCCTAAATAAACTAGGTATTATGAGTGTAATAACATCCTAATGAACCTTAAACAACATATTTAAGTAATGCATGCATCACAAATAAAAAAGAAGAAGAAGGAAATGGACAAACTTACCCAAAGAAAGTAGTGAAATCTCTTGAATTGAATGAAGTGGAGTACAAATTGAGAAAGCTATTGGATTAGACGCAATGAAGTATAAGCTGTGAGAAAGGTTGATAATTATGGGAATGGTGCTTCGCATGAGCTCTATTTTGTTGATTGAGAGTAAGTTTTGTTGGAAATAAGTAATGAGGGAGGTCTGAGGCGATAATATAACTAAAAGCGCGTATGGAGATACACTTTCGTAGTTTTTACGCAGATAAACTTTGATACTAATCTATGGAAAAAACGAGGGTGAATTATTTACAAAGTGTTGTGGTGTGAACTTTTGGTGCTTATGAAAATGCATCTACGTATTTGAGAGGCATTTATGATTTTTTTTCATAGAGGTGTGTGAGCACCAATAAGAATGCATTAAGAAATCCAAAAAAAAAAAACTTATCGAGGCCGAAGGTTACTTCTCCCATCCTAGGTGGTGGAAAAGCACCTTATAGAAATCCGAAAAACGCCCCTACGAAGCTGAAAGCATTTATGGATGCACCAATTTCATACCAAATACATGTGTAAATAAGTCACACCTCTCTCTTTACCAAAAATTAGTCCAGAGACACACTTTTGTATTCACCATATATGCACCTTATCTATTCCTAAGACACCCTCATTTTGACATAATTTTGTCCATATATGCATCTTTATATTGCAATATGGATATACACTTCCGTATTCATCTTAGGCCTTAAATTTTGACATATTTTTATAAATGCGCCTGGGGAGCATATCAAGTGAAAACATTTTATAATGAGAGATGAGAGGAATAAATATCAACCATTGGATTCATCAAGAGAGAGAAATTAATAGCCACATTAATGTATTAACATTCTCTCTCTTGATGAATTCAATGGTTAATATTTATTCCTCTCATCTCTCATTATAAAATGCTCTCACTTGATATGCTCCCATAGACCATGTATTATAATTATACTATATATATATATATATATATATATATATATATATATATATATATATATATATATATATATATATATATATATATATATATATATATATATATATATATATATATATTTAAATTAAACCATACACTTATCTAATAAGATGAAGATGTCATATATAAATGAATCATTCCTGAATTCATAATACAATCAAAATAAATTGTGAACGATAATATTAACGATAATATTATCTATAATACAAATATTAATATGTCAGACTCCCTTGTTTCTTTGTTGCCTCCTGTACTGCAATGACGTCCGTGCCTTAGTAAGAATGACATCTACAATGACTCTCCCTTAAGTCCTTTATGAAAATTCTCTGTCTATATCTTGCTCGCACAAGATCCATAATTCGACGACATGTAGGTAACAAATCAACGACATAATCTGCCATAACTTACTTCTCCTCTAATATCTCGTGATGAGCTGGCCTAAGTGAATCTATCTATGCATCTAGTGTCATATAAGAATGTGACATTCTGTAATACATCTAAACGTATTCGTATGCACAACTTCATTCGCTAGGAGCTACGATACCCCGTGCTTCATTCGGTACTAGATAATTAAGAAACTAGTATATATAACATCTACATCTATGTGAGCCATAGTGGAAGGAGCGTGACAAAGAGCTCTCTTGGAACAACATGCATATATTCGAACCAGCCAATAATTCATCCAGAAATACATTTTTGTATTCCAAATGTGGTTTTAGGTTTTCACAAGGGTGTGGAAAAAGTAACCCGTCAATGCATATGATTGAAGCCCAACAGTATTTTTTATCACCGACCAGCCCAGCCCAAAAAAAAACCATTCGAAACTCGCTCAATCGTCATCCGCAATTCCAAGCATTGGGGATTCTCTTCTTTCTTCTAACCGGAACCCCTTCCCTCTCTGATCCAAACAGAGTTACGAATTAAATGAACTAACAAAGAAACCATAGATTAACCCCTTCCCTATCTGAATCGTCTCATAAATCTCCATCGCTGAATAAGAGAATGAAGGGTTCATCAGAACGAAAGTACATGCAAGAGTTTCTCCTATACGCCGCAAGCGCCGCGTTGAGTTGTTTGGTAATATTCACAGGTCTCCATTACTTAGACCCCAACCGTGAATCCTCCAAGAAAGCTCTCGAACACAAGAAAGCCATTGCAAGACGTCTAGGTCGTCCCCTCATTCACACAGATCAATATGAGGTACCGAAATGCACACTTCTTTGATGGATTAATTAGGGTTTCTTGTTGTTGTTGTTGTTAGGCTAATAGATTTCTATTGTGTACAGGATATAATAGCAGGCGATGTTATAAATCCTGACCACATTGATGTAGAGTTTGACTCCATTGGGGGACTGGAATCTATTAAAGAAACTTTGTTTGAGCTTGTTATTCTACCCTTAAAGCGGCCTGAGTTGTTTTCGCATGGCAAGCTCCTTGGACCATTAAAGGGGGTTCTGTTGTATGGACCCCCTGGCACTGGGAAAACCATGCTTGCCAAAGCTATTGCCAGGGAGTCTGGAGCGGTTTTCATTAATGTGAGGATATCTAACCTCATGAGCAAGTGGTTCGGAGATGCCTCAAAGCTTGGTAAGTTTGTTGGGTTTTTGCGAATAGTTCTTTAATGCACCATGAAATTATAGTATACAAAATAACATCCCTAAAACTTATGATGCTTTCTTTGCGTCTGTCTAAAAGCATTGCATTCCAACTGGTGTAACCTCAATATATAATTTCTTTGGTATTTTGTATGTATGAGTTGAATGTGTTGAAATCTTGTTTCGCTCATTGATTACGTCACGTCCAAGGTTAGTCATGTCTGCATTGGTAAGATATGATTAGATCAGCTCCAACACAGTTGTTATTATTTTGTTTAAAAGGAGATTTTAGTTTAGCACAAACTATACTGCCGTAGTCTTGAGTTTGAAATGTAGGAGAACCAAATTTCTCTTGAAATTTGTTTACTGAATTACCTTGAATGAACAGCGTGATGCAATGTTTGGAACTCTAGAAAAGAATTGAAAAATTCATAGCAAGAATTGAGATGATAGACCGTTTTATTGAAGAATTAGAATAGGAGAGAAGACTCTCCTCCGAGTCTTCTCGACTACAACAGAGCCAATGCTTTATTCAGTCAATGTTCCCAAGTCTGGATGATTTCCCTCTCCCATTGTGTCCTAATTATACATCCTAACTCCTTTAACTTACCAAGAGACCTATTTAATCCTAATTAGTAAATACTCTAACTTCTCTTTATTCTATATCTTCACAAAATCAACCTTGCCCTCAAGGTTGTAGTATAAAAGCTTTAACATAAGAAACACTTTGTCCTGAACCTGTAACCTATTGCTATAAGAAAATAAGAGAATGGCCACATATCTTCCTTCTATTCCATTTGCTTGGACCGACCCACTATGTCTTAAAACAAAGGTTAGTTGATAGAACCTCCCATCTTCTCCTTTTCATCAATCTTGTTACTATGACTTATTTTGACTTGGTCCATTAGGTCAAAGAAACTTATCATTCCACGTAGTTGATCTTCATCCAAATCAAATATGTCCTTTAAGAGATATGCTTTACTGTTACTGGCAGGCACCCATGGGCCATGTTAGCTGTTGGAAGTGGTCCGGTAACTGCCAGGGTCCAATGGGTTACATGTGATGTGACATTGTGTAAGTTGGATTTTCATGACTGCCATGCATAACAGTTCCCAAGACAGCAAAAAACTGCTTTGCATAATATGCCATTGTGGGGGGCTTCATCTCTATGCTTGATCACCCTATTACCGAGACACAGCAACAAAATGGAAAATATAAGCCAGCATTCTTAATACATGGTCTAGGGTGGAACTACAAATATTTATGCAGAAAATCGCCAATACGAGTACTTATATCGTACATGTAAGATTGTTCTGATCATGTATTATGATAGTACGTAGGGCAATTAGCCTCTAAAGAGAGTGAAGATATTTGAAGAAGTAGTAACTTTCTTTGATGAGGTTGTTAAAAATAGTCTTTGTCGTCATGTAGTTGGCTAGTTGTTGTACCCGTCTTTTGTTTCAATGTATAAGTATCAAGCCACTTCTTTCTATAAGGTTGCAAATCCTATATTGAAGTGTTTATCTGACAGATATTCTGTGTCAATTTCAACATGATGAATCTTATTGACTTCTTGCTTCTATGAATGAACTTTTAAGAACATCTAAAAAAATGATGATACTTTGTGTAATCTTCTGAGTTTTCAATCTCTAGTGAATTTGCAATGTATTATTAATGTTAATCAATGTTGTGAAATAGCCGCAATGGCGTAGCGGAATTTGGACAAACCACTATTGTTCTGCAATATGCTATTTAGTACAAAATGTTGTCAAATAGTTGTAGTGGTGCTATATCACTATTGCATTGCAGAATTTTAACAATCCGCAGTTGAAACCACTGATGCTTATAAGTTATCCCCAAAATCCTGCATATGTTTAAAAGATTCACAGCAATTTTTTATTTTTAATGTCATACTACAAATCTATATATTTCAGCATTAGCCTTGTTTTAATTCTTTGACCAATATTGCAGGTATATTGTTCCATATTTATGAGTTTATTTTCTTGTATTTTTGCGTTGTATTGTATGCATGTCCCATGCCAATATTATAATTAACTTTTTCTGCTATAAAACAGGCTACTTTTTGTTTGATGTGCTTCAAAGTTATACTGCAGAGTGTGGATGTTATTTTAAATTAACATATCTAAACTATTGAGTGCTTTTAAACCATTGTCTCAGTTTGTTTGATGGATAAGGCCATCTGGTCATCTAATGGCAGCTTACTGTTCTCAGATTGATGATAGTGACCTTGTATTGGGAAAATGAGTTTATTGCACGAGGGTCCCTTCAAAATAGCAGGGGAACTTTTTAGCTGCTAAGAAGTGAAATCAGTCAGTAATACACTATTTTCTGAAAGAAGAGATTATGAGAAGTGGTTTCAAGTAAGGTTAAAATGGTACAATTAATTCCAGTTATAGAATGAGTATAAGGGTTTTCATCCTTCTGTATTCCTCGTTGAGGAGTGTATCTGTAAATTGCTGGCCACCCCCTGTTGATTCACTAATTGTTATAAATTAGCAAAATCTGTGAGGCTTGAAGTTGTTCTTCCGCTCATAGGCGAAATTCTTCATTAGGATGTTTAATGAGGGCATCTTGGCTTATGTTACTATACTTCATTTAGCTCTGTGATGATATAACATAAAATTGTTTCTAACTTTTTATGCAATCGATTTGCTTTATGTTTGTTGTTTTAAATGCGGTTCTTTGTTTTGGTCTATCATTAATAAGTTGTTATTCTTCTGCAGTGGTTGCTGTATTTAGTTTGGCTTATAAGCTTCAGCCTGCCATCATATTCATTGATGAAGTAGACAGTTTTTTGGGTCAGCGTCGTCAATCAGATCACGAGGCTTTGTTAAACATGAAAACTGAGTTCATGGCTCTATGGGATGGATTCACTACCAACCGTAAGTTTTATAGCAGTTGTCTTGTAATTTTTGTTTATTGTATAAACTTTATTAACAAGTGACAATTTTGATGCAGATTTTATTAATAAGGACATCTACTTAATATTTTTTCTGTTGGTTTTTCTATAGAGAATGCCCGAATTATGGTACTTGCAGCAACTAATCGTCCTTCGGAACTTGATGAAGCAATACTTCGGCGTTTTCCTCAATCCTTTGAAATTGGACTTCCTGACCAGAAGGAAAGGGCTGATATATTGAAAATCATCTTAAAGGGTGAGAGGATTGAAGATAACATAGACCTCGATTATATAGCTAGCTTATGCGAGGGTTACACTGGGTCAGATCTATTTGATCTTTGTCAGAAGGCCGCCTATTTTCCTATTAGAGAACTGCTGGAATATGAGAAGAAAGGGAAACAATCTCCTGTTAGTATATCTGTCAATCTCTTTCACTCTCTTCTATGCTTTAGTTTTGCATTCTCAATAATATGCTGTTCTCTTTCATGCTCTTCTCTGCTATAATTTTACATTCTCAAAATAGTGAATATGTTTTGTACGGCTACCTTGGCTGGAAAGCGTTTCAATTTCTGCTATGTAGAAGAGAAAGAAAAATAAGTAAATTTGAGTGTGTCTGTTTTATTTGAAGATGTATGTTATAAACGACTCTAGTCACTGATTGCAATTACTTGAATATTAGAGATCAATCTGTGACTACATTGAAATAATTCACATATTAAGTCTTTGTTAACTAATTGGCCTTCTCAGCGCCTTTTTCATATCATTAGTCCTGGAGATGAAAATTACTGAGCAGTTTTTTTCTGTCATGTTTTAGGCACCTAGACGATTGTCACAGGTAGATTTGGAAAAGGCCCTCTCCACTACTCGGACGATGGTTGCTGCAAACGAATACGATGGATTGAACCAACAGTCATCATCAAGACGGACATTTCCTGTTGATTCAGGTGATTATCAAGCTGCAATCAATGAATTATATAAAGTTATAATTTCTCGTATGATTAGCCAACCAGATTCCCAGGATCCTTAAAATTTTGAATTTCTCTTTTGAGCATTCTTCTACAGCTCTATTAAGTTATAATTACTACAGACGTAGCTTACTTAGTTATACTAGTTCTAGAAAATGTATTATTTATAATATTATATACAATTTTTATTTTAGTGCCAAGATTGGCTATTGCATATTGCATTTTGTTTTGTGTGGTTCCATTTATATTTTTGCTGTTAAGGATATTGTATCACTCAAGGTCAAGGATAGAGCTGAATCAGACATTCCATTTTGCTCTGTTAAAGATTTGTGATGGAGAAAAAAACTATAATCTGGAAATAATTTTAAAGAACACTTACTTTCGGTCCTGTTGGTGCGCTTCATTTCAAAGAACACTTAATTTGAATACTACCCAAAGTTCATCTCCATTGCTGTATTATATGATTTAATCCTTGAGTGATATAATTGGATCTAACACTGAAATGTCCAATAACTTTAACAGAGTAGCTAAGATTCACCAAGACAATGCAGTTATCAAGTTGCCAACATTCATCAGTGATTGAGATGTGGGGGATATAACTGGCGTTGGAGTGGGTGTGGCATGGTTACTCCTTCACTCTTTATGTTTGGTGATTTGAGTTTTTTGCACACGTAATGTATTAAACAATTGTATAATTGATGTGTACATATGTATACAAGTACCAATACTTTTTTCTGAAATTATTTCGTGAATTCTAGTTTTTCAATATGAAGGTAAGAAGAAATCTTAATTACAACTATGAGTAAGATTGGAAAATAATGATGAGTTATAGTGTTTTTAAAACATGAGGACCAATTCCACCGTTTACTAGCGAGGACCCCGTTTAAAGCCAGAGGTTAAATAGAATGGGTGTTAAATAGAATGGGTATAAATTATGTCTTGTAATTTGTAAGCATGGAATTCACTAACTTGTTTGTCAATAGAATTTAATGACAAAATATTAGTATTTATTAGTGCATAATTTAACTTGTTTTCCATGGTTCCTCTTCCAAATTCTCTATTCTCTTTCTTATATGCACCAGCCTACGATCTCTTTGCTAATGGGTTGTTAAGGGGAAGAATGAACAAGGGCAATTTCTCATTAGCAAAATGGGGCGCATCTCTGCAAATCTGAAAATATTTTTCCGTGAATTCAAAGATACGTCTTTGGGCGCATCCATGTATCTCCAAACTAAAGAGATATATCATTAAATTTTTTTAAGAAAAATTGCCCAAACAAAAAATAGATATGGGCAACTGAAATAGATTACATAATTAAATTTCGCAAAGGCACAGACATTGAGGAAATTTCTCATTATACCCCTATAGGATAAAAAACACATTTGAAAACTCCAAAATATCTTTTGAATTTGCATATCTGAAGGCACATTTTTCACATTTTAAGATGTTTCAAATATTTTGTAAAAAAAAAAGTTTCGAATATGTATATCCGAAAACACCCTAAACCAGTTTCGAATATGTACATGTGAAATGTGCTTTGTGTATTTTTTTTTTTGAAAAAAAGCTACAAAATTACATTGTTATAATCGTGATAACTAAATTTAATACCTTTTTATCTGACAAAATCTAATGGAAATAAAAAGTACGTAGACTAAAATAAAATATCAAAATATAGTAATTGTTATTCTGATAAGTGCAAAATGTAGAAATATTACAACACCAAAAACAAGTCATAAAATATAGGCTACTACTACTGAGTATGCCTAATCCTAACCCCTGCGACCTCCCCTGCCTCTTATACATCGTCACTCTAGACGCCTCACTAACCATCCTCTGCACTATGACAACCGCCTCTGCACCGCCCTCCTGAATGATCCCTCTATCCAATGCCTCCCGTTCAATCAACTGTATTCGCTGGCATATCGGTAGGAGATCTGTGGCATGGTCATCCTCGGCCTGCTGATTCCCCAAGAGCTCCTTATGCGCTATCCTAGGTGAACGCCCTGGAGCATTAAATGTCATGATAGGATGTGCCACTTGATAAAACCATGTCACATATCCATCTACACAATGACATCTCTCTATACTCCGATACTCCTCTGATACCAAATAATGCTCCCAATCCTGAAAGATGGCAGTGAGATTTCAACGAGTAATAATGTCGGGAGATGCCGCAAATGGAAACCAATGTATCATCTACACGCATCCAAACTGTCTGATGCAGCGCTCCGACAAATATCCGACCATGGTGTTGGTCCCACACGTCAACCATCCGGAATATAACGAGATGTGATCGAAGGGGACAACCTCCTGGTAATCACGGAAATGCGTCCAGTTGATGTCATCTTGAGTAGTACGGTCGAGGTATACTCGATATGACCCCACTTTCTGATTCCCCTTTGGAGGACGTATCGTGCAACCCTAGGCACGACGTCAATGTACAATCAAGAACGACGACGATTTAGAAGTTATGTGGAGAACTTTTCAACGATATTCTTCAAAGGGTACAATCAAGTTGGATGCGAAGCTTCAAAGATCGGGAGAAGATGTTATCAAAATGTTGCGACGTCCTCAACTACCTGTTTATAACAATATGTAACGTTAAATTTCTATTGAACTAGCTATGTAACTTCAATAATTTATGATGAATATATACATTGTTGCTTTGGTTTTAAGGATTTTGTTTTTCTGATCTCCCATACATGTTTTTCAGATATGCACTTCTGAAGTCACATTTTCTTGATAAAAATGTGTCTTCGAAAGTGCACATGCGAAATTACATTTTCTTGAAAAAAATATGCATTCGGAAGTGCACATCCGAATTTTAAAATTTTTTTTCTTTCGAAAGCGCAAATGCAAAATCACCATTTTTTAAATAAAAATATGTTCGGATATACACGTACGAAATCTAAAAATATTTTAACATACGAAATCTAAAAGTATTTTAATATTTTCGCCAAAAATCTCTAAGGCTTTGTTTGGATTGATGGAATCGAATGGAGCGGAGCGGAATGGAATGAAATAAAATGATATTATGTTGTTTGGATAATTTAAAAACGGATGGAGCGGAGCGCAAAGGAGTGTTATGGATTCCATTCTATTCCATCACTTACCACCATATTCCTTCCCCTCCAATTTGGGCGGAATGAATAATTTGTCTTATTCCGTTCTAAAATTTCCAAACAATAGAATTATACATTCGTTCCGCTCCGTTCCATCCCACTCCACTCCATTCCGCTCCGTTCATTTCCTTATATCCAAACATGCCCTACGAAGACTTATGAATGTATTACTAACTTACTAAGAAATTCCCTTCCCCTATCTTTTACACGAGGCAACTCCGATATATTTTCATGGACCAATTCATAAGGCCCATTAATTTCAATATCTTCCTCATCCGCAAGACAACTTCTTACGTTCTAGATTTTTCCTCTATTTCATCCTAGAATCTCGGTGGTCTACAGTGAGTTGATAATGCTTTGAATTGTAAGGTTTTACTTTGAAGAAGAAAAAGAAGAAAGAAAAGTTAGACAACAAATTTAACCCTAATATTAGGGTTATAATTTTGATTGTTTTAAGAGAATGACCGATACGAAGTTCCTGCAAGAGATATTGCTGTACGCAGCTAGGGCGGCACTGAGTTACTGGGTATTGGTCACAGGACTCCGTTACCTTGACCCTAACCGTGAATCAACCAAGAAAGCGCTTGAACAAAAGAAACAGATTGCCAAGCGTCTAGGTCGCCCCCTCATTCAAACCAATCCCTACGAGGTACCAACTTTGCAAAAGTTCTTTTTTTGGTGTAATACTGTACTGATGATAACTAGGATGTTTTGTTTTGATGTTTGATTTGTGCCTTTTACTGTGTGTAGGATGTAATAGCCTGTGATGTTATAAACCCTGACCATATTGATGTGGAGTTTGACTCCATTGGGGGACTGGAAACTATTAAACAAGCTTTGTTTGAGCTTGTTATTCTGCCGTTGAAACGGCCCGACTTGTTTTCGCATGGCAAGCTCCTTGGACCACAAAAGGGGGTTTTGTTGTATGGACCTCCTGGCACTGGGAAAACCATGCTTGCCAAAGCTATTGCCAAGGAGTCTGGAGCAGTGTTCATTAATGTGAAGATATCTAACCTCATGAGCAAATGGTTTGGGGATGCGCAAAAGCTTGGTAAGTGTGTGCTATCTTTATGAATAGTTCTATAATTCACCGTTAAATTATCTTGTACTATATTTGATGATAGATTGAATTTTTGTTTATTGACTTTATTCACATGGTTGTTATGATTCTCTTGGTTCAGTAAATTTATAAGTCTTCTATTTTTCACAAAATTCTTGTGTTCGTGCAAAGAGCCATTCAGTTATTGATGCTTGCTTTGCATCTGTAAAAAAGGTTGACATATCAACTATATGATGATAGCTGTGTATAATTTGTCAGTTTGGATAGATAAGTTGAATGTCTTACAATCTTGTTTTACTCATTGTTGAAAGTGGTAATGCGTGGCGTTGTATGGTTAGTCATGCCTTCATTGATAATAAGTGATTAGAGCAGTTCCAACATAGTTTCTTTGCTGAAAAGGTAATCGTAGTTCAACAAAAATTTTAAAGTTTAATCTTGAATTTTGAATGCATGACAAGCAATTTTGCTATGAGATTGGTTTACCGAACTACTTGGAAAGGATAAGGATGGCTAAATGTATGAAACATGCAAAAAGACTTGATTTTCTATTCTACAACTTAATTATTTCTTGATTCACTTTGTTGAGATATTGGAATCGAAAGCATGAACATTGCTTGCAACTCGCGTGTCCATGTACACCTGCTTGACATGTGTCAAAAGAAGTTAAAGGTGTCCTGGAAAAAAGAAGAAAAAAAAGTAGACACAAAACGGTCATAGTGTTACAAAATATTTTATGGGTTGAAACATTATTTTAAAGTAAAACAAAAAAAATTACAATACAACCAAACCAAACCTTATTCCACTAAGTAGGGTCGGCTACCTGGATCAACTCCCACCATAATGTTC